>NC_073260.2:115845454-116148484 GCF_029289425.2 Pan paniscus | reverse complement strand
GTTTCGGCAATAAAAAATTTTTTAAATGAACCGGGCATTGTGGCACATGCCTGTGGTCCCAGCTACTTGGGAGGTTGAGGTGGGTGGATTACTTAAGCATGGAATGTTGAGGCTACAATAAGCTATGATTGTGCCACTGCACTCAAGCCTGGACAACAGAGCAAGATCCTGCCTCAAAACATGTAAAAAAAATTTTGTAAAATTCAATTCTAATGTAGACTTTCTCAAAATACAGAATTTGAACAAGCTATTTATCAGAAATTTCAGAAAATAAAACAGAAAGAACACATCCGGTATTCTTAACTTAGGTCATATGCCTAAATTCCTTACTGTATAAAATAAAATATGAATGTATGAAGAAAGTATATATAAAAATGGATCTTGTTAGCATTGATCCAATTAATAGTATTAATAGATCAGAAGAGACAGCTCAAGAGCTTTTTAAAGCTTATTCAGTTGCTGTGCAGACATTTCTGCTGCTGATACCACTATTTCTGATCCGTTAACTTTTTATGAGTTTGTTTTTGTTTTCACAGCCCATCAATCACCTACCATCTATGTATGCTTTAGGGAAAAAAATATTAAGGTCATCCACTGAATGAAAATGAGGTCTTTATGTTGTAACATCTGATCATCGAGTTTTAAATCTCTTTTCCTAAAAGGTGCAAGCACAAACACTATAGTTTTGGTTTTGTTTGCAGGTATTTTTGGACCAGGGAGGAGGTATGAACAGGGACAGCAGACACTTTAATATTGAATATGCAGGCAGAGGGGAAGGTAATCATTGGTGCACCACCAATGCTACCAGTAGCATCTTCTCTTACAACTTTCTTTGTACTGAAAAGAAAGTGAATTTCTCTAAGATCGTCAACCTCTATATTTTCTGTGCTGGGAAAAAGAAGAAAAATGAACACATATTAGTAATTTGTTTGGTTTTCTTATATATCACCATCTTTTAATAATATTATGTTTATTTTCATCATTTTGCCCAATTCTAAAGGCCATGGGCCAGAGGGTGTCAAACCTTCAGTAAAGGATTTTTACAGTATTTTGAAAAGTCTGTAATTGGGTCTCTCTATCAAAATGGTAAATGTGCCTATCCTAGGACCCTGCTATCATATTTCCAGGTGTCTGACATGCAGAAATAGCAATGATGGTGTCAAAATATATGGGCTCAATAATGCTCATTACAGTGGTATCTGTAATAGCAAAACATGAGTAATAACTTAGCCTCCATTAATAGGGAATGAGTTAATACATTTTGATATCTACAGAACTGACTACCATCATTGTCATTATCTGTTAAAAAGAAGATAAGACATAATACACTCACTTGAAAAAAGTCCATTTTTATATAGTTAAATGTCACAACAGCAAATTGTGTGTGTATACATATATGACATACACACACACACACACACACAGCCCTACCTACTTTATATTATATCATTTAAATAACTACATACACAAATTAATTCTGGAAAGATATACATGAAACTGTATATGGCAGATATTTCTGGAGACTAAATTGGAGTAATGACACAAAATATTTTAATTTTAATTTTAAATATGTCAAATAAAAAAAGAAAAAAAGTGATGGAATGAAGAGTAATTTTTCTTCTCTAAAAGTGCTTTTGTTGGCCCGTTTCCCACCATATAATTATAAAAATTTTCAAACGTACAAAAAATTAAAGAGTAACATAATGAACACCTAAATGGTCACAATCTATATGCAATAATTGTTAACAAGCTTATTTTCTATTTTCCAAAATTTCCCCAATAAACATGTTGCTTTTGAAATTAAAAAGATGTTCTGGGAGGGAGAGACTAAAGTAATTTGGAAATTGTTTATAAAACAACGAAAGAGAAAACTTTCCTTGCAAATGGGGCTAACACAGTTCATCTTTGTTTAACAAGCAACATATCTATTCACCCATCCTAGTGCGTACCCAGTTACTGCTGTCTACAGAGATGTATAGAGCTTAATGGACATTTCCTTTAAATGCATCTTTTATAAGTGAATATTTTCTTCCCTTCTTCCATAGACCTTAAAGACTTGTAAAACTTGATCGGCAGTTAATAATTCCAGTAAACTCCTCTACTACATCACCTCTCTCTTTTACTTATTTTGCCCATCTTATTCCACTATCTGTTAGAATTAATAAGTCAAACCTTAGCTAAATGATACCTTCCTATATACTTAAGTCCCCATTTTAATTTGGTAGTTATTGGTGATACAACTGATGTTACTTAAATTGCCTTTTTCACACTAATTCTGGCTGGCCTTGTACACTAATAATGATTTATTGTTTAAATCATTATTCTCTTAAATGATTAGGTAGCTCATGTTGTCTCAAATATAACTTGGCTATACACTGCCATCTGAACCACAATAAGACAGACACTTACAATCAATCATGCAAAATACTTACAAGCTGAGGTGCCTGCTTTCAATTGTGAAAGCATGAGCTTCCCCGACCTGATCAGGTGTTTACATACAGTGTTTCACAGACTGACAGGATTTTTTTTTTCATTTTAAAGTATACTTTAATAATGAAAGTGTACAAGCACAAAAAATGATAAATGTTCCCGTATATTTGTCCAGACTTACCATGTGAACCCATCACTTAAGTAATAGATTAGTCCTAACACTACGCAGCATCCTGGGATCCTATCAGACTGTTTATCCTGAATCTAGTCCTATTCCTAGAAAAACTACCATTTAGAGGGAGAAAAAAAATTTATTCAACAATTCCATATTGTCTCTGATGCAGCAATCGGTTAAGTCACAATTACATTATGCTCAATAAGAGAAAAATAAAATAGTTTTTCAGAAGAGGCTGGGTTGGTGATTCTTTTTTCACTCATCTTAATGCTAAAAAGACCAAGAACTTTGTTGCCAATAACGGACTAGTGGGCTTCAGCCCTGAAGTACCTCTAGCTGCCAGCACCATCAGTGACTTCAGAATGAGAAGATACAGCAACTCCTTAAGGTGCTCTGTACAGATTCAAGTCCAAGCTACTTCTTTGGAAGGCTCTCAGCAGTGTCAGAGAGTGACTTGATTCTTGTCTAAAAGTCTGAAAATGTGCTAAAGCAATGTTCCTCTCCACACTCTCCAACCTCACAAGGATGGTTATACTGACAAAAAAGCAGGTTTCTCTGTCTTTTCTTTGTGCCTTAGCTGAGCAACGGTGGACGGAAATCTAACTTTTTCTGACCCAACTATGTTTCTGGTACTGCATTTGAGGGTACAGTTCTTTGACGTACTTAGATTGTTGGAATGCTATATTTATATGAAATTGGGAATATCGGGCAGAATTAAGGAAAAAAGATCTGACTTCTTAAATCTCAATTCTCCAAAAGAATAAATAACTTAGAATGTAAATCAATCTTTCATTCACAAGATGACTTTTTTGAGAAAGTAGAATTTATAGAATCACTGAACTAAGCAATGTGCTTTCTTTACCTTCTGAAAGGCCTACTGAATTTCAAATCGTAATGTTTGTTTGCTATTTTATCATTCATAACAGACCCATCAGAAGCAGAAATCAATTTGCCTTTGGGAACAAATTCTGTACTAGGTACTGGTTATATAAATCACAGGCATCTTATTTCATTGAAAGACATTTTTTGAACAGAAGGTGTGGATTACTAATTCTCTACTTATGTATATTATTAATAAATATTCTCAAGTGTTATAATGTTTGGGGATAAGCAATTATACATTCATAGTAGATATATTAAAAAGCCACATTTCAGATAGTGAAATGTAAATAATTTAAAAACCTAAAAATTAGCATCATAGCACCTGTCATGCAACACCTAATAAAGGATTATTTTATTTCATTATCCAAGAAAACCCTTCATTCTTCGTGAAAAAGAGGAGAAGAACAAGCACAAAAGGGTTACTGGGTTAACAACCCCACATTCTGCTCTCATCCTATTGGCAAGTAATTATGGTAATTAACAGCCACTGGCTAAAATCTATGCAGGCTGAAGCAAATGGTCACATCTCTATTAATTTCATATTAACAGCGGAGTCTATTTCCTTTGTAAAATGGTAAAAATGTTCCAGACAGCAGGCCACAACATAGAGCTTGGATGGCAAATAAACAATTTCAGCAAATCAAGCTTAAGTGAATTGCTTACCTGAGCTAAAGGGCATAATGTACTGCTTCCTGAGTGAACAGATGTGCTAGGATCTTAGGACAATTTCTCCTTTTCTAGTCTCCTCCCCTACTACAGCTCCTCTCTTATCTCATTTTGTCTACTTTATTCCCTTATTCATTTGAGGTGATAAGTCTAACTTTAGTTAAATGACACCTTCCTTTATACTCAGGTCCCCATTTTAATTTTGTAAAGTCATTGGTGATACAAGAGATGTTACAATTGTAACATTCATTCTTCTTTCTGGTATCTTACGTAAAATTTAACAGATTCTCTCTATAAATGGATATAATATTCCCAAATACATTGGGAAAATTAAATTGCTAATAGAATTCTTGAGTTTGGCCATATTTGCAAAATTACATCTGAAAGTGAGAAGTACTTGCAGACAGAAGTCTCCTGGTTGAAGACATTCCTATTCTCTTACCTGCAGTCACCAGCACCTTTTAATCATTCTCTCTACACAGTTCCCATTCTTGCTTTGTGTTTATTCCCGGAAATATTTTCTGTTGGTGCGAGAGGAGGTGAGGTGTAGCAGCACTCTCATTGGCTCCCTTCTTTTGGGGGTACCTTTGCCTTTCTGCTCAACCTTATACTGTGTTTCTGCCTCCAGTGGAAGACCAAGGTTGGTTCCAGCACAAATGACATTTATGTGAAAAAGAGAGGAAGGAGGGGCAGTGGAGAGATAGCAGCAAGGTACTGAGAAATCTGATCCGTTTTTCTATTTCCACAACATGTTGCTCTTTTACAGGGTGATGAGGTAAGAAATGCAAGGAATCATGTAGCAGATCATTTCTTCAGCTTTTGGGTCCTCTATACATTGAGTTTGCTAAATTGAAAGGAATATAAATTCCTGGGTCCATTATTAAGAAGTCGCCTG
This sequence comes from Pan paniscus, assembly GCF_029289425.2. Lineage (NCBI taxonomy): Eukaryota > Metazoa > Chordata > Mammalia > Primates > Hominidae > Pan > Pan paniscus. The sequence continues at coordinate 116,143,436 of NC_073260.2, read as the reverse complement.
TAGGCCAGGAGTGGTGGCTAATGCCTGTAATCCCAGCACTTTGGGAGGCTGAGGCAGGTGAGTTGCTGGAGCCCAGGAGTTGGACCCCAGCTTGTGCAACACGGCCAAACTCCACCTCCACAAAAATAAAAAAAAATTGTCTGGATGTGGTGGCGGGCCCCAGTAGTCCCAGCTACCTGGGAAGCTGAGGTAGGGGGATTACCTGATCCTGGGAGGATGAGGCTGCAGTGAGCCGTCATTGTGCTACTGCACTCCAGCCTGGACAATCGAGTGAGACCCTGTCTCAAAAAATCCATCAACCAAACAAACAACCAAAAACAAAAAGAAGTTGCCTGTAGGCTGAAGTAGTTAGTATCCACTTATTTCAAAAAGTGCTGAACCAACGAAATTTACTACAGTAACTTAATTCATATCAAGTTGCCTTAATAAAGTACTGAGTAGGTGACTCAACAAGATGCATCCAGAGGGCTACGACCTATCCTGGAAGATGACACAAGTTTGTTCAATCATCATGTACACGTTCCCGGTGCATGATGAAATAATTTTTTTTTGTAAAGTCTAACCTCATATGAGTTAGAATTTTTTTTAAATACCGACATTATGATGATTGTATAGCCACACTGAAAATGCTAAACATTTCTTTCAATTGAAGAGTTACTAGTTACTATGGTACATCTACATGTAAAAGAGAAAATATGCTGAACATAATAAACCATGTTCAAAATAATTCACTGTAAAATGTGTACTGTAATATATCTGCAGTGTATCATACTGTGAATCAGAACATCCATATGGCACAAAGAAACTTGTCTACAATTTGTGGGACAACACTGCAACCACATTTTAATCCCAAAGACTTCTTTAGATTAGCTTTTCACTTTGTTCATTATCACAACATATTAAGATAGGGTCACTCGGTTTTATATTTTCAGCTCCCTCTGCCATTCATAATTTGCCATTCATTTGGCATAAACATGCTTTAGTTGAAAAAGTCAAATAGATCTAGGCATGAATAAACAATATTGTACAGAAGGCCCCTCGGTAGGAATAGTAGTGTTCCTCTGTTAAAGCACTTAATATTCTTTATTTTAAGAAACAAGTATATTTTTTGTTATCCTCAGTCACTTTATGTTTCTCTCTAGTAAGAAGCCTGAAGTGATCAGTGAAATTTAGTATAGGTAATATTTAAAAATATTTACCTCATTTTCCTCCCTCCCTCCCTCCCTTTCTTCCTTCCTCTTTCAGAGTACCATAAACACAAACAAAAAGGAAAATATAGAACAAATCTATGCTTTCCCATGGGATGAAAGATGTGTACAGTCATCCATTTACTCATTCATTCACTTGATGAGAAACTGAATTCTTTCCAGACTGGTGTCATTGGAAATAATAAAAACAATAATCAAAGCCCATAAAAATGGTAGATATTATTATAAAGACTATAGTTCTTCCAAAATTTGAAGGAAACCCATATTTCTTTTTCTTCCCTACCCCATTTCAGGTTTGCAGAAAGAACTTAATTTCCTTTCAGACTTTTGCTTGGGCAAGTCTCCATAATAGCAAAATAAAACAGCAGGATGAACAAAATGGTTCAAAATAAAGTGATACCTTCAACTCTTAATATCAATTGAGCTGTACAACTTCTGGGAAAGACTGTGTGTGGATTAGATGTGTGATGCTTCTTACCCGGTGTTTGAAAGTTAAGGCGCCTCAGTTCTACAGGGTCTGTTGGGTGGTGTGAAGGGATCTCCTTATTGTTCGGTATGCTGCTTTTTCTAGAGTCGGACTCTGCCCTCTTCCTATAGGGGGAAAACAGAAATTTAAGAAGAAAAGAAAAATCAATTGAAACGATAGAAAAGCAGAGAACTGCACCTGCACTCCCCCCACCTCCCAAGTTTTCAGTTTTACAACTTTTCAACCCAGCTGACTTGTGACCCAGTTCGGGTTGCTTTTCCCCCCTGGCCTAATCGTTCTCTCAGGTCTAAAATTTTTGTTTAAGTGAATGATCTCGAAGTCCTCCTCCAACTGCAGGATTAAATAATTCAGCAACTCTGCCTTTTGGTTTCAAGGGGATCTTGGTGAGATACGCATGGAACCTTATTGAGCAATTCTCTCTTATCTACTAGTTCTATTTGTGAGGAACAGGATAGGATACCCCTAAGTTGCCAATACTAAGACTGTTGTTACCATAGAGAAAATACCTAACCTTAAGCTGAACAGCTAAATCTGTCCCCCTTAGCCCTAAGTATACATAAGTGGTGACTACAGAGAGTAGATGCCTTAGATTTACCCATAAGGCAGGTAAATACAAGCGCATTTTTAAGATGCCAAGTTATCCTAATGCCTAGGATAATCGGGACCAGGTAAAACAAAACTCCCCTTTCTCTTTCAAATGTGAAGGAAAAAAACAGTGTTAGCTCTTAACAGTGTTAAGCTAACTGTGATTAATATTTTGTTAATGAAAGGTTCACAGAAAGATCAGAGAAAAAGTAATTTCACCTGGTGGGTAGATCAGCACTCCTGATAATCATTCAAGGTGCCATTGACAGTGCCTTGTTATAAATGTGATTCTTCACACAATACATTTTAACTTTGTTTTAAAAGCTATCTACTAGCTTTATTAGATATCCCCATTTAAGCTCTCATTATGTAATTTTAACAAATTTCTAAGCAAGAAATGTCAGATCTGTATATAAGATTTCTTTATCCAAAAAAAATTAATCACAGAGTCCTAACTATCTTCTTCCAGCTTGAATTAGATTAAAAACCCAATGAATCAATAGAAGCCATTTTCAAACAGTGCTTTTTTCCCCAAATACTAACGCCTGCAATCTCTACACCGGAGTCACAATCCTAGTATCTCACCCCTGCTCAAAGCAAAGGCGTTTTTATTGTGGGGGGGAAAGGTGCTGCACAGTGTTTAGGAACTTTCCTTTTCTCTGTTCGATGTGACTGTGGTACAGCTCATTAGTGTTGCTGTGGCAATAGGCTCTCATTCAATGCCACCCAGGTCGTTCTATGGTTAGCCAGAGGGCTCCTGTTAAATAGCCTTTCTTCCCATTTCTGCTCATCTGTATAAAATAAAACTAACCAGGGGGTGAAGAGAAGATTGATACAAAGGGTACGTGCACATGATTTGCTCAAGTGCAACGCCTTTGGCGAAACATCCTTAATGGAATACATTTTCATGGCTAAGTCCTATTAGACATGTTGCTTTCTCGGTACCTTAGATTAATCTGTCTGAGGATTTCTTCTTGCTACCTAAAGGTGTCAGATACAGCCTTGGGACAAAATGTGCTGCCAACCCATTCCACCAATCAGAGGTGAGCAGTATTCTGCGACCTGCCAAGGTACTGGCAGCTCCAGTTCTATGGAGTAGAAAGGAAGAAGAAAAGAAAAAGAAGAGACAAAGGGCTGGTGAAAAAGATATGAGGACGAAGAAAAAGACAGGCTCATAAGACCATGCGAAAGGAGGACATGATGGCCAGTTTCCGAGGAGGCAACGTCACTGCGTCTGTGCTATGGATCTTCGCCTCACCACACTAAGAGATTCCTTTTACCACTGAAGATGCAAAATCGAAATGGGTTAATGAAACGTCACTGGGTGCAGCCAGCCAGTCAATTCCACATGAAACATATGGTTGGTCTTCTCACTTCAAATAATACCAATGGCCCTTCTCATGCTTTGATCATTTTGCATAAGTTGGCAAGGATGCACTTCTTTACTAATGTGTCAGGCCCAACGACTAAAATTTAGATTTTTCTCCCTTCCCAACGTGGCTCTGTCATTCTTGCAAGATTATGGAAACCAGAATTAGAAATATCTATCTGGGCAAGAAAACTACTTTACTCTTACAGGTATTGTAGGGTAACCTCCTTATCTTCTTTTTCCCTGTGGCTGGGGTGAGTGACACTGAGCTGGAGGGTAGAAAAGAAAACTCTCTAAAGTAATTTAGCCCATTTCTCTGGTGCAAGGAAAGTTAGGAATTACATCTTGTTGCAAAGATGTGAGTCTCAGAAAACTCAAGACATGGGACTAAAATTACAATTCACAATTTGAATGAACAGGGAGGGATGTAGTGACATTTAATAACTAACTTCTCTTTCACTGTTTATTCAAATGAAATTATTTCCAAAACCTCAGACTCCTGAAATCCTAGTCAAATAGAAAACCAGCTGCTTAAATGTATTTTGCTTAGTTTTCTTTCGATGATCACAACATGGATAATTCTGGCTGTCCACATTCTTATCACATTATTTTTAAACACTTATTATGTGATGTGCTAGAATGATTGTTTTCTAACACAGAAACCATTTCTAGGAAAGATGTGGAAGATGAAGAGTTTGCTCATCATTGGTAATAATACTAGAGTTTTAAAACGATGTCATAAAATATTAAAAGACATATAATGGTCTAAATTAGGCCCAACATGAATGTAAGTAGTAACCTTTTTCCTGATAAATTTCAGAGGTCTCATCATTCTCATTTTCAATTTGAAACATGGAAAGAATAATGAATAGAAACAGATTTTAAATTTTGCCTTGCTCTATTTTTTTTCTATTAAGATTATAAAATGTTAGTGCGAGTTTATTTCTTGCAGTGAGAACTATCTACTATGTGGAGGAGTTATGTAGGTGAAAAGGAAATGGAAGACCACTTGACATTTTGGATCTGTCAGAAACTGCTAATACTACAAAAGCATGTGTTTGTTTGGGATGTGGGTAATACACAATACAAACGCTACTCTGGTCTACGGGGTATTTTGCTTTCACCAGGCTCTCATCTAGGGGGGAAGAAAAAAACAAAGAGAAGTTGAGTGAAAGATCAATTTATGGTCTTGAAACAAAGATATACAGACATGTGAGAAGAGGCTTTTGAAAGAAACATATACTTATTAGAAATATCTACTATCAATATTCAAGTAAATCAATCAAAATATTTGTTTCTGTTAACATTAAGAATGTAATCCCAACTCTGCCACTACTGGTATGTGTCAACTACAAATTTTCTTTTCAGTTTATTTGTGTATAAAATAGAGGGAGATTAGAAGAGGATGTCTAAGTTTTGGTTCAACTCTCTCATTTTAATAGAAAAAGAAAGCATTAAGTTGTAAAATATGAAAAGTGCTATGACGAAAGGTACGGAGTCCCACTCTGTCGCCCAGGCTGGAGTGCAGTGGTGCGATCTCGGCTCACTGCAAGCTCTGCCTCCCGGGTTCATGCCATTCTCCTGCCTCAGCCTCCCGAGTAGCTGAGATTACAGGCGACCGCCACCATGCCTGGCTAACTTTTTGTATTTTTTAGTAGAGATGGGGTTTCGCCATGTTAGTCAGGATGGTCTCGATCTCCTGACCTTGTGATCCACCCGCCTCAGCCTCCCAGAGTGCTGGGATTATAGGCGTGAGCCACCATGCCTGGCCGATGAAAAGTAGTATTTTAAGTGAATTTAAAGTGTTTTGTCTTTTGGCTGAAAAAACAAAAACAAACTATTTTGCACGTGTTTTTCTGCTGGACAAATGGATACTAGAGATGTCCACACAAAGAAGACACCCTCATAGAGGTTTAAAGATTCTTATCATTGAACATGAGGCTTGCTGACCAACATAAAGTGATTTTAGTGTAAATAATGCAGCAATAGTTCTCAAACTTTAGTATGCATCAGCATCACCTGGGAAGGCTTGTTAAAATACAGCCTGGTGGGCCAATGCCTAGACTTTCTGATTTAGTAGGTCTGAGGCGGGGTCCAAGGGTGTGTATTTCTGTCAAGTTCCCTGGTGGTGCTGATGCTATGGCTGCTGGTCCAGAGTTCCACTCAATGGAAACCACTGGAATATGGCATTGGGAGAAAGGTAGGTGATCTTCAAGATGCTTTTTGTAGTTTAATTTTAATCAGGAATTTATATATATGTTACATGTGTAGATTTATACATAAGTGTATATGAATATATAGATATGAGTTAGAAAGCTAGAAGGTTAGTTTGGATTAATCATTCAATAATCACATAGTATATTTTAGCTATTATTATTGCTATTATTATTCAAGACTGGGAGACATGGATAATAATTTTGAATTAGGGAAGAGTTCTCACTAAGGCACTGTCATCAATATTTGCAGGGTGTGAAAATGCTAATATCATTAGGTGATCTGTACTCAAACTTAAAAACTAATCTTTGGTAAAAACAAACAAAACAAAACAAAACAGTTTATGAGACACCTCACATTTCTGTTCTGTAAACACATCAACACACACAAATTCCCATTTTAATCTTGACCACAAACAAAACTCAGATATTGGTTTGTGTACTATCTTTTAAACTTTGCCTTTAATCTGTTTTTTTCTAATGTAAACAAAATATTTATTTTCCCCAGAATCATCCTAATGAAGTTACTGTGTATATGTAGGCTTTGCCCATCTTCCACGTGCCAGGTATTATCTTTTGTGTGCAGCCCCGCCCTCCCCTCTTCAACAACTCTGAAGTCTACCAGTTTATTTTTTTCTTACTGAACATTAAAGGGGTTTGTTCTCTATTCCTCACCTGTCGGGTTTACTGCTCCATTTTAATGCAGCAAAAAAAGGAAAAAGAAAGGCTAAATGTTAGTTGGCCAATGGTAACAAGGATAACCATGACAACCAAGATTTAAGAAATAGTGTTCACAAGCAAGGACACATAACTGACATACATTCAGAAGCGACAGCGAATCAAAATATTTATAGACCTCTGATTATGAACTAAACAGAGGACATGAAGTTACATCACTGAATACATAGTGTGTGTGTGTGTGTGTGTGTTTGTGTGTGTGAATGCCATGTGCACTTTTATCCATCACCTATAAAATACTGCCACAATTAATTATATCCCAGGAAGTGTTCGATAGTGGAGAGATAATTTGATTTTTAAAAAACATGCTATGAGAAAACTAATGTACTCAATGGGAATACAGCATCATTCCATAAAAGAAATTCATTCATTTAAAATAAAAAGCCTTCAATTAAGAGGTATGTCATTCCTTTCATGATATAAAATATCTGCAAATTGTATTGAAGTATACAGAAATTTGCACAATTGAATAATACACCAAAAGGTAATAAGGTGGCAGAAATGATTTCTTCAAACACCTCTTGCCACATCTTTTTTCCAATGAAGGATTAAGTGCATCTTCAGTTTAGGAAAATATAATACCCATCATTATAAATCTACAGAGCATGGCCCATTAATACAGTTGGGCTAATCCAGAAAAACATTTTATTACCAGCCATTGACAGAACATGTATTTTCCTAGTCTGTGGTGCTGTCTGTGAACACAACTAGTTCATGCTTATAGATCCTTTCACCTGTGATAATATGTTGATTGTTTAAATAACCATATTATTTCTGCAGAGTATAACCTTTTCCTGAAAACAATTAATCTAAAAATCTTCACTTTGAGGCAAATTGCAAAGTTTTCAGTGAGTTCCCAGTTGCAAAATAAAGGTACTAAGTTTTTCTTAATGCCAGTGAAATATATACCCAAGTGGCTGGAATATCTGGCCCTGTGAGATAATTCAATCCATCTCTTTTCAAAAATAAAAAATCCACATTTAAATGGTACAAACACACACATACAAAGTAAATGATGAAAATGATATCAAACACATTGGTTAATTCTTCTTATTCTTAATTTTATAGTGATTTACGTAGTGTGCCAGGTTAAAAAGAATTCTATATAAATGTTTCCAATTTGCTCACTTTTTAAAATCAGTGACTTTATCAGGGAATCAGTTGTAGAAAAATCTATGCCTCAGGATGGAAAACCATCTAGTAAATTATCAGTTCTGTGTATTAAAAGGCTGTTTTGAGTATTCATATGCACAAATTCATAGTTCTAGATAAAGGTCAGCCTCACCATACACCTGGGTACATATGTGGTACAAATATCTAAGTTTGAAAGCTTTCACAACTGGTAAATTTAAATTATAGGCCAAGGATTTTATTGTAACTCTTGCCAGCCAAAATAAAGTTGATATTGAGTGATGGAGTCAACATGTAGAAGGAATTGAGTTTGTTTAATACTGTTTGACTTGTATACATTTAATTACTCAATATTTTTGTGTGCCAGGCACTCTACTAGGCAGTAGCAACACAATAATGAATAAGACAGAGTCCTTGACCTGCAGTTTAGTGGAGGCAAAGTGCCAAGAAAAGGGGCATTGACAGTAATGCAGTAGGTTCTACAACAGACAAGTAGAAAGTACTTTAAGAGCTCAGGAAAAGTGATCCTAAGGCAGCCCGAACTGCTAGAGAGGGAAGGAGAAGAGAGGATAGAAGATGAGGCAGGCACCCAGAAAGGCTTGATTTAGTAGGTAGCATCCTAGCTTACTTCCAAAGGATGAGTTGGAGTTATCCAAGCCAAAAGGAGTGGCAGGGGAGTGACAGGAAAGGCATTCCTAACCTAGGGAGGGCCTACTCAGAAACCAGAAAGCAGAGTCAACCAGCAGCTTCCAGTATGGTTGGGTGTGGCCACATATTTCTTCATAGCATCTCAAAATATTCTGGACTGCATTTCCTTGATGAGGGCTTGGAACTGTATGGAGGGTTGATACAGAAAGAGAAGACTAAAGACACACAGCTTGCAGAGAGCCAGTGTTGGAGCAGGAAAAGGCTGGAAAAACTGAAGCCTATATTTTAGTCTCATCTAGCTCATGGTTTCCACATCCTGGGATGGGGATGGAAAAATAGTGTGCATGCAGGCTAGATTATTACCATTCAAGGATGTTAATTTTGCCTGAAGTGCATCTCAGACTTCTAGGACCACCTGATCTACACTTTCTTTGATTCCATAGTATGTAATAAACACTTTTTATCCATCTTGAAATGCTTTTCCATAGAGGTAAGGTTAACAGTTTATTTTTAAATGTTCATTTTTTATATAAATAATTCTTGGACAGTTCTGGAATAAAGTCGGAAAAGCCTTACATATGTAACAGATATACAGAATAAGAACTTTCAATTGCCTTGTGAATTTTTTGTTGGAGGAGATGGACGTGCAGTACCAATACTATTACCTGGTGTTTAATGTTTTCAGATTATAGCGCATTATGATTAAAAAGGTCTAATTATCTGGTCCACCCACTAACTTTGTAATGAAGAAATGTAGGCTCAGAGTGTTGGCATGAATTTCTACCCCATGCAACCAGCTAGTCACAGAACTGGGACTTGGATTCGGGTTTCCTGGCTCCTCAGTCCAGGACTTGGCCGAACGTTGCTACTATCTTATCTCTGGAATGTGTATTTTAAGTCATGGGCCATATAATATTTTTTCAAAATTACAGTACAAGAAAATTTATAACATTAAAGATATACCAAATATATTTTAATTTTCTGATGATTCAGAGGGTATTTTAGGCATCTTACAAAGCCCTGGTGATTTTTTTTTGTTACTGATTATCAATGTATTATAGGTATACAGATTACTAGATTAAAAACAAAAGTTAAATGAACAGAATGCCAGATCAAAGAGTATGCCATTTCCACATGAATAGATCTAATAGGAATAAGTCTCAAAGTCTCCTCAGACAGCTGGGTAAAATATACTTCTTTATATGATAAAACTATCTGTAGCTACAGACCTATTGCTAATGCTAGCATCTTAGAAGCAGAGATATATGATAAAGTGGATTATCAATATAATGTGAGTCAACAACGTTTTATTCTCATTCTCTTCTCAAAGCATTATTTGCATATGGGAAGTAAAATATTCTGACAATAATAATAATAATACTACTTTCAATTCTGAGTCATTACCAATGACCTGTATATAAACTGAAAGGCACCTAAAAAGAGGGAATGGACTATTTATTACGTAATTAACTTTGCTCAGAATCCAAGCTATAAAAGACACTATTCATTGGGTACAGAAGATTTCCTTTTGAACTGCCTCATGATAATCAAGAAGGACATTGTTGGTTCTACTTGAATTTCAAGTCAGGAATGTTCTTTACTGCTGAAGCAAGCATTTCTATTTCAGAAATGCTTCATGGGCCTTCAGATGGTTAGCTAAATATACTTAGCATTCGAGGATGTGTGCATTTCCCAACAATTGCATTAGACGATGCTTACATAGGCCCACACTAAAATGCTACTCTATTTCAACAGAGTCATAAAACCTTTAAATATGATACTTCTTTTTGTGGGATTAGGAAAAATTATAAGTGAGTTGATTTTTTAAGCACTTGCAGATGAAGAAAGAAAACACTTATCTTTTAAAAATTATTAGGGCTATAATCATATTTCTTCAAATTTACATAACTGATTCACAAATACCATATACATCTGTTGCTTGGTATGATTTAATGATAGCTATGTATATCCAAATAAAACATAACTTAAAAAATAAGGCATTAATTTTTCCCATTTCAAATAATCACAAAATGTCATGTCATATGGTCTAGAAATACACCTGTCAACAATCACTTGTTTTTTGACCTACTCCCATAGTAGCATGTGACTACCTAAATAAATATTTCCCAGAAACCAATTAGAATTATACCACTGCTTTTTATTATTGAATTCTCTTCTGGAAAAAAGTGCAGCGTACAGACAACAAAGGACACCAGCTCCCGCTTGGACTCAAACAGGGTCTATGATTACACATGGGGCAGGAACCTCATGCTTCCTGCCCTTATCTCTTACATGGAGAGAGGTAATAAAATACAATGGGTTCCTTAAGATACATGCTTATAGATACAGATTGGAATGGAAGATTCAAATCATCAAATGAGAGGAGATTTTGGCTTTCCACACTTACTTTTTCAGCTATTTTACAGCATGGATAATTGAATGATGGCAGTGTTCATGAAAAAAAATAATGATGGATATATCTTTCATTCTTTATAACTCTAAAATAGGATAGGCAATTTAATGGGTTATGGTTATGAACTTCTTTCATTTGTCCTTTATTTTCTCAACCGTCTCTTAATGCTGGAATAAAATGAAATGGAGCCTTTTAAAAACAAGTTTTTCAAAGGAGAAGAGTTTTGAAGGAGTTTCTTTTTTTAAGAGTCAAGATAAGAGGTTATGGGGGAAAAACGTTATTCCAGGGACAGAAGAGCAAGGGAGTGAGGGTGAAAATAATTAATATAAACCCCCCAAAAGGGAGCTACATGGGTAGGAAAAAGAGTGAATGGAAATGAGATTATTAGATTAAGCATGTAAGCAAGAATCAAAATGAAGATACTCTTTTTAGATTCTGAAGGCCAAGGTTAGGGACAGGGAGAGAAGCTATCTTGTAGTAGAAGGATGAGATCAACTTCACAGTAGCATTTCAAAATATAACACACCACAAGGAAAACGAGAACATGGATTAAAATTTTGTGAAAATACAATTTGGATTGGAAAAAAATAAAAATCTATATAAAGGGAAGTAATTTTGAATTTCGTCATTTTAAATGTTTAAGAAGGTATATTATATGCTACTCTTTATAAGTTCATATTTATATTATAATTATATTCTTAAGACAGAAAGAATTTATAAGAACAATTACTAATGTCCTCTATCTAACTGACTGGCCAGTGACCTAGGGGAAAAAATCTTATTAGAGATTAGATGTTAGAGGCAGAAATAAAATTGAAAAAGAGTGGCATATCAGAAAAATGTGGGTAGATACAGATTATTTGCATCCTAACTGTAGTCAAAGACACTACTCAAATCAACACATGGGCATAATAAGACTGAGATTATATTTTTTTAAAAAGGAAAATCGTTCCTTGGCATCCCTTTTTGGACACATACACGAATTCACCAGTGAAGATGTGGAATAAGAGTTAGAAGAAAATTGGGAGACGATTCATTCTCCATCCCTCTCTTTTTTTTCCCCTTCCTTAATCCTTAATTTTTATCTGCTTTTGCTAAATTTTGAGAAATAGCTACAGGGAGCTATCTCAACACTTGCGCAAATTAGAATTATGATATGTATACAAATTGCAAAATCGTGATAGTGTTTCAAAAAACACACTGAAATCGAGCAATTAATTATCTAAAACAATCAAATGAAAGCTTGCATGGAATTATTTGCTTGTGAATGCACTAATGCCTCAATTGTTATGAAAAGTGCTTATCTGCATAAAGCAGCTCAGAAGATTGGAGGCCGGAATAGATGCATGTTGGACAACAGAAGTCTATACCAAAACTGAATAAGATTCCAAATAGTACAGTCTTTACATTTTGATCTTACTGTCATGTAAACACTTTTCCAAAAATAATTGAAATGGCACTGAAGTTTTTCTACTAAAATCAAGCACCTAAGGACAGCAGAACAATGATCAAGTCTTCAAAAATAAGGCAGCCTCCAAAATTACAACAGAAACATTGGGCAAACCTACCTTTTATAAAGAAGAATAGCAATGACAATGCAGATGATAAAGACCACTGCAAGGACAGGACCTACAACCCAGATCAAGCCTTCTTCTTCATCCGTGATTGGCTGCGGATCCAGATCCATTGACACCACGGGGTCGGAGTAAGGGCTGGTTGCATACATCTTCTGAGGAAAAGCAGAGTCCATTTCAGTTATAAAATAATGACTTTCTAGATAAGTACCTTTAACATTAGAAGAAGCAAAAAATCCAGGAAATAGTGGATTTAATGATAAGTGTGTGATGCAATATTAGCAAAACAGAGGGGAGGGGAGAGGAGAATAAAGAAAAGAAAGGATGGAAGATGTTTTGTAATACAAATTTCCTTATAGAGTGAACTATTTTATAATAAAATCATTTTGATAGTACAAATTACTTCATAGACACTTTTTATTGGGCTTTCTATATGGTGTATTAAATGATCCTATGAAGCGTAAAGTACCAGTAATTAACCAGTTGCAAAATGTTTAATGAACATTTACATTGTGCCAAGGCGTTAGGTGCTGTGTAAAAATCAAGAGAAAAACTAGAGTTCCAGCCCTCAAGCCATTATCATACAGTTAAGGAGACCAAAGTACATATTTACAATGCAAAATAAGTCAGTATTTAATTAAATGTGAATGTCGGTAGTCATTAGTACTACTATGCTTCTTAGTGCTTGGTACTTCTTAATACCACTGCATATTAGTTAGGAAATGGAGGCCAAACAATAAACAAATAAAGTCTACAATTTCAAAAGAGAATTCCACAGTTCAAATTACAGATGCGAGATGTACAGAACTGATGATATGGCTTTATAAAATATGGAATTTTTAGAACTTAAAAGAATTCAGCAGTTCTCACTTAGTTTTATTATAGTTATTGCTCAGAGATTGATATGTTTGTTCTCAATAGACAACTGATAATATGCTTTTTAAGAATACAGTTACTTGGAGAAGAAATGCACTAAATATCGATGATTTTTATTTCTATGATATCCTATCCCATTTAGCTCTGTCCCATTTTAGCCTATATTAGGAAAACATCTTCTTGGCTCCACCTGCCCCCTTCAAGGCCCTATCTTCTACTTTCCAATCCAACAGAAACTAATCCATATCCACGAACTGCCCTGCTTCTACCAGTCACTCCTCATCTCTTCTCACTCCAAACCACCATTGGTCCTACTTTTTTTTTTCATTTGCCAAATCTAATTGCCTTTATTTACTCTTTACCTTTCTAGACAATTTTTCCAGATTTGCCTTCTTTAAAACTTTTATCTCTGGCTCTCTTAATTTTGTATTAAACCAGTCCCATCCTCATCTTTCCAACTGCTCATGCCCTGCTGAGTTAATTACCTCTGACTCCATCCTATAGACAAACATTCTTTTTTTTAAAAAAATTTTTTTATAGAGATGGGGTCTCACCATGTTTCCCAGGCTGGTCTCGAACTCCTGGTCTCAAACAATCCTCCAGTCTTGGCCTCCCAAAGTTCTGAGATTATAGGTGTGAGCCACTGTGGCTGGCCCTGAACCCATATTCTTAAGTTCTATTCTCTACTAGCATCTCTTGTCCTCTCTTATCTGGCAAGGTCAGCCCAAGCTTTAACGATCAACCTCCATGCAGAATCTGTCTCTTCATTAATGTTCCTAAACTCAGATACTCTATGAAATCCCAGATCTTCATTTCCAATCATTTCTGGAGACCCCTACATATATGTTCAAATTAGTATGAGTTTCTTAATTTTTCCCAGATCCTTCTTCCCTTCCTCCTGACTTCCCAAATTCTCTCATCCTCTCAGTATCTAAGAATGGATACTGATTTTACCTTACAGAAAAAAGGAATAGAATGGAAACACTGATATTAGCTAATCAGTGTCCCCCAGGTCCATGTGCTCTTCTTCCAGTCTCATGAGTGCCACTTTTCTTTAGGCCCTTACTTATGTGCTCCTAACTATACCAAGAGCTTCTTCCTTCCTCTAATAGTCTCCACTGCTGCTAGAGGTATCATCCTAAACTACAACTATAAAGCCTTCAAGAGGCTCTCTCTTGATTCCCAAATAAAATGTAGATAACTTAGCATGGTTCTCAAGGGCATCCACAATTTTACTTTAAACTTGCTTACGACACACAACACATTCCATCACAGTGGGCTTCTTGCTACTACTCCCTAAAGGCTCTATTCTTGTTCCTCAACTCCCTCACAAGTTCCACAACATTTAGCTCCTGAAATTGAACAACTCTCCAGGCCCCCACTTGAATACTGCCTCCAATGAAACCACCTCTTTTTAACTGACTGGCAGTGATCGGTCATTCCCCTCTACTAAAAAAAACAAAAAAGATAAAAATAATACAGCTAAATTTTTATTTAGTCCTTGTTTTTTTTTAATGGTACTCACCAAACTGTATTTTGGCTTTTTATTTGTATATATACTTCATTTTCTTTGGCGAAGCTACAGACTCCTAGAAGGTAGGGATTTATATATTATTTGTGTTTATATGCTTAAAGCAGCTAGCAATGAACCTTGTACTTAGTGGGTTCTCAGCAAATCTTGGCTGAATAAGACAAAAAATGTTCATCTTTTCAAATGGCTGAAATTCTCAAGACATCAGTATATATGCTCACTTTTCATGATTGGTACATATATTTAAATGTTTTAACCTGCATCTTTAAAAAATTTAGTTTATGGCATCTATTCTGAATTTAAGTACAATGAGCTTGGCCATCAAGCAGGAGAACAGATGTTCCACTGAATGCTTGTATACTACTCTTCTCTCTCATTTTCGTCATTGTGCCCAGGAAAGAGACTGACTAGATTTGCAGATTTTCTAACGCATTATAAGAAGACAAAAACTCAGTATATATGTCCAAGCTTCTCAGAGGCAGCCAAAAAAAAAAAAAAAGATGTGTATGGTATAAGGATTGACACAAAGGACTTGGCAAAGAACTATATATCTAAGAAACATGATTTTTTATATAATTGTTTTGGTTTATGCTTTACCCACTCCATTTTGCAGGTGATGTTAAAACAGTTTCATAGACAGAACTAGGCAATACTGTCTCATTTGAAATTCTTTATCAAGAACCTTTAAGATAATAATCACGGTCCATTGAGACGGAAGTCTAAGCACAGGTTTTCCCAAAGAACATAGATTTCCAACCCATTCAAGAAACAGAGACATATGAAAATGAAAAGAAAACAAAATCATAAAATGATACCAGCCTAATGAAAAATATAATTTCTTGTGCGTGGCAATAAGAGATTAAATTTTGGATAATTCCAAACCAGTTATCTGACATTCTTAATATGAGAGAAAGGATTAGGGGATAGCTTGTGTCCTTGAGAGGGACGGAGAAGTATTTTCTCTTTGCAAATTACCAGTCTACCCTTGGAACATGGTTATAATCTGTTATGGAAATTTGAGGCTTACACAAAAGCTTTATTACTGCAAAATGACTCTAGCTGGATACAAGTCTCTCCTAGGCCTGAAAATATTTATGATATATAAAGAAAATAAATATCATATATATTTGAAAGCAATGCTGAGAAAGATGATAGAATAAAGGGGCAACTTCATTAACAAATTTGGAAAAAATTCTTAATTCTGTAATTAATAAACAGATGACATACTAAAGAAAGGGGCAGACTCTTTATCAGTTGTGACACATTTAAAACACTAGCGGAAGACATCAGAAACCACAGTGTGTAGTTCAGTGGTTCAGTCTGCAGGATCGAATGAGACTTCTCTTCTTTGCTAGATTCTCTGATCTACCTCAATGCTCTAAGTGTGCTTTTTGAAATGTTCCTATAGCTATTAAAAGAAATTTCCTCTCGAATATTTAAAAGTCATTTTTGAATAAAAGAAAAAGATGATTTCTTAACATTCCATTCCCTTGATGTTCTGCCTTAAAACCTTCAACTAGAAAGAGAAAGCATATCTCTACATTAAAATTCCAGGAAGGCCATTATTTTGTTTTCAAATGACATTCTGAGCACAAAGGTAAACCAGGCAGAGAGGCTGTCTTTGTGTTTTGATTTTCCACGGGGGAATTCTTTCAGTCACTTGAAGAGAGGCCCCACTGTACACACTAACACCTGATGTGGAGAAATCTTTGATACATTGTGAGCTGCTTCTATATGGGAAATGACTGGCTCAACTGGGTTGCCACACCTGTCATATTTAGACCCCGATTAGAAAACGAAGTTTATAATATGTATATTAAATGTTCATCTGTACTGCCACTTCAAAATTCACCCCCTTCCTATCTACAATATCTCTCCCTCTCTTTTCTTTTTTTTTAAACATTCAAAGTAACTGAAGCATAAAATGACATATAAGCAAGATGGATTACATAAAAGAAGAAAACTCATTATTTAGAATACCTTAGGAATTCTTTTATTAAATTATTTTCTAACTTTCTTGGCTTTTCACTGATACAGTCACTCATAAATTTCTAGAATTAAAGAGGCTGCTGTATTTGCCTCTTTCTAGATAGACCTTCCTCATGAATCCGGGTAGAGAGGCACTGTGGTCTCACTTGGCAGATATAGGAGAATAAATACAATCACCCCCAAAGTCAGTATTTTCAGAAATATGCCATGTTGAATGGCCAAGCTTGTGAGTTCCCATTGCAATCACAGGGGCTAATGTCAATCAGGTATTATGTAACAGTCTCCTTTTTTGGTAAACAGTCATTTTGAAAGGATGATGGAAGGAGATTGTAAGCAATGATGGTTCTAACACCATGATATTTGTGTTACATCAGAAGGTATCAAGAACCATGTCCTATCGATCTGGAACTTCATAAACTAGAGGGCCACCTAAATTTCCTTCATCAGAGACACAGTCTCATTTGTAATGCAGTCTCAAGGAGTATATTGAGCAATGTTCAAAGAGTAGGCAGCCTGTTATTACACTTAAGTTAATAAAAGTTCATGAGAAATAATGAGGATGGATATACCTACAAATCCCCAAATAACCACATTCCAGTGAAAATGTATAAGCATACCATAGGAAACAGATGCCATCATAATTAACTTACAGACTCTGCATGTTCCATTACTGCTAACACAAAGAAGACATATTCTTGACCACTTTGGAGTTGCTTGTTTGTAAATCCACCATAATGCTTGTCATCCCCCAGGGTGAACTCAGTGGGAAGGACATCAAAGTGAGCGGCAATATATGGCTTTAATTCAACTTCTCTCCCATAACGGATGCTTCTGCGCTTCCTAGATATCTCCTTAAGCAGCTTAAGGAAAAAAGTGGGAAACAGAAAAAGAACTGTAAATAATAACCCAGCTTATTGATAATTTAATGAGATAAATTAATTCAGAACTGGGAACAACCCAAATGCAATTTGTTCACATTTCATATAGCACATCAGCATCACTAAATCTCAGTTCTCTCAATATTTCAAATGCTTCTCTTCCTGTTAAGGTAAAGGTAAGATACTGGACTGCTCTGACAAGGTCTAGGCTATAAACACAGGGCAATTAGATCCTTTACTGTAGCTCATTTCATTTCCTACACTAATGAAATTCTCTCAAAGTGCATCATAACTTGTCTAAGGAAAAAAGTCAGCTTGATTCATAAAAGCCTTGTCTTGCAGGAGATTTATTAAACAAGTAGTAACCTCAGACAAAGCCATCTAAATCTTTAAATATAGCCACATTTTAGAAGAGGTTAGTGCCACTTTAGATTGTTTTTAGTAATGAGATAACTCATATGATACAAATTCCCTCAAATCAGCAGAAGCAGAATCCAATAAACAATTTTTAATATACACATATTAAATAGACATTGTTACTCATTTACCAATTTCTGACTTGACTTAGCTCCCTGGTTAGGCAATTAGGGTGCACTTCCTTACACTTTATCATGGAGTCAACTTTTTCTAGAATTGACCTCTCTTGGTAGGGTGTATATATTGCCAGATAATATAGGCAAGGTAGATGAAAATTAATTTTAGTACTGCCCTGAAGAAAACACACATGCACATGTATATACAGATGCTTCATGTATTTCTAAAGAAAAGAGGTAGAATTTATTTCTGGATAATCTATTATTTTTCATTGACTCCTTCATTACGAGAAAATCATACTAACAGTGGTTATGAACACTGATTTCAAAGTTACCTTTGACTTCTCCAATTAAAATTGGTATTTCACAGGGTTTAACAAGGGAAAGGTCTGTATTAGCCTGGGATGCCTGTTGATGTAAGCAGCAGTCTTTTTGCCAGTTTCTTGGGAAGAATTTTTATTTTATTTATTTTAATATCTATGTATTAATAGAAAAGTCTATGTATTTGAGGACAAACTGGAAAAAGGAATGAACCTTGTCTTCACCTTGATAAACAAAATTAAGATACTTATGGAAACAGTGCAGCAAAACTATTTACTAGCCCTGTTTTTGTAAATAGAAATGATCTAGTAAGAACCAAAGTGTGATCTCTACTTAGTAGAATGAGAGCCTGGCATGATCAAGGCTAGGCTTCTGTGATCAAATGGCTTCAGACTGTAAATATGATAAACACTGAATCCTTCCATTAGGAATTTGATCGTACGTTACAGTCCCTTCTACACTGGGAGTAGTAAATGTGTTCAGCTGGTTCAAAATTGTATCCTACAAATGTAAAAAACCAGTTTTTCAGTTACAGGAAAATTTTTGCCGACATTATTTTTCAATCATATTTAATTTATAACGTGCTAAAATTTTCTGTGAATTTAAGTTTATTGATGCAATTAAAATTACATGAAATGTAAGCTGTTTTAGGAAAACAACGGTAGATTGGGCATCACTTGTTTAGCAAAATTGGACCATCCCATAATAAATTCAGTTATGCTGATCAATTATTCACCAATTGGCCAGTAAAAACACAAGGCCAGAAAGTTAGCACTATCTTTTAATCTTGTTGTCAAATTTAGCTTTACTTATAATAATGATAATTATAACAATAATAGTTTTCATTTATTAAGCAACTACTGAGCGCCAGACACTGTTCTAGGGATCCTAAACATGCATTAGCTCCAATTTATTCCTCGTAATAACCCTATAAGGATGGCTAATATTATCCTCATTTTATAAATGAGGAAACTGAGGCACAATAGAAAGTCTCAATATATAATTAGACTCAATTAGTGAAATAAAATGAAATTCCATGTTAGAGATTTTTTCAACTATAATGTAATTTACTTAATGATTACACAATATCATAAGGAAATATAATGTTTAAGCTCTGATACTCTAAATTGTTCTCTGTGTATTTATACATATAATTTTTATGTATCTGCTTACATCAAGGCAGATGAATGTGTTATTTCTTTTTTCTTGATTCTTTTCATATGCTAATTAAAAAATCCGATACCAAATATTTAATGAAGTATTATAATTGAAGCATCATTACACAGCTTATTGTTGATATGTAGTAAAGGACAGTAGCCTATTACACCAAGAAGGAAAATGCACCGCAGAGGTGCTGAACAGCTTTTTGAAGCTGGGTGATCAAAAACATTCATCATGAGTTGTTTATGTGACTGTGTCCCCTCTTCTACTTCACTGATCAAACCCTACCTTGGTTTTATTCATATTGCAGATGTAGTTAATAGTCGCAATTCATCCATACCATTGTCATTCCCACAAGCACTTTCTGCTAGGGTTTCTTTAGAAGACTTACAGGAAGTAATTCATAATAAAATATTTGAGCTTTTGGGTATTCTTAGACCCAAGGCAGTCATTCATTAAAGTCAAACCTGGAGCATCACTCTGCCCGTTTAGGTTGCTCTAATCTCTGCAGGATGCTTCCTGTGTTACACGTTAAATGGTTCAAATGGGCTCAGATGACACCAAAGTCAGCCAGAATGTTGCAGTTACAACCACAAATGACCACATTATTTTACAACAAGCCTTTGAAGTACAATGCAGTGAAAAGCTCGTGATCTATTACATGACCTGCTCTGAATTAAATATCACTAACATTTTGGGAGTCATTCTGCCCCAAATTCATTTTGACTATCAATGTCTGCTCTACCCAGTTTGACCTTGACAATAGGAGTTTCAGTTTATAAATTTATCATGTGGAGAGCATCCCGGTAACAAAGGATAAATGAACTCAGAAGATAATTTTGAGAGTAATACTGTTTGGAAAGCCTCTTTCAATTTTTATGGGCCTAGATATGAGGTATACGTGTGGAAATCCCCTTAGGCCACCATTCTATTCAATGATATGGTTCCAACAATTTGAATTATAGGTCTTTCTGAAAAATTACTTGATCAAATACATTTAAGAGAGGAACACTGCTTTGTCAAACCTGGCAGTATCAAGCTATAGTTAAAATTACTACAGTGCTTTTATTATCCATGGTAGAAAAAAAAAAAACTCTCTGTAGGGATCAAAAACTGGATGAGCAAGCATAAAGTGAGGCCATAGCCTACTTTCATTTGTTCCCCTCCACAATGGTTACAAGATGTACTGGAGGTAATTCCAGAAGATATATCAAGGGCTTTAGTTCTTTATCAGAAATAATTTTCATTTTCCAGTCAATGCATATCTTATTTCTTCCACCATTAATTCTACAATGTGGTCTCAATTATATCAGTAAGAAAAGTGGGAAACAACCCATCCCGACCCAAAAATTTTGAATTAATAAAATGTTCTTTATCAAACCATTATACAGATTAATGCACCACAACTTGGATGATTAAAATGACCCTTTGTTATGGGAATCAGCAGCGGAGACCCACAGAATTTAATTGCAAGAAAGTTCAAAGTCATATAGCCCTATACTTTAATCCATTAGTGTTGCTGTGCATTTTGGAGGTTAAAACCTGGCTACAAAAGAGAATCACTTTCTATTACTTACTACCAAACGGCTTTACTTCTAAGGAAAGCTTATTATTTAAAACTATTTGATGTCATTCTGGCTTGGATCTCAGTGCCTTAAAAACTTTTTTTTAATAGGTAGAACAATTCATAGATTCTACAAGTTGCCTTTGCATTTTAAATTCCATTTCAACTTAAACGGGATGATGACACTTCTGTAGTTCAGCTGAGAACCAATTAAAATAGTAAAGAATATATCAAGATTAATTGATTAGTCAGTTGCAAGTAAAATCATGTTTGGCTTCAAAATGCTTAGAAAAGAGCAGCTGATCATTCTGCATTTTCAGTTAAAGGATTACTGTTTTCTGAATATTACAGAATAATGATTTTGTTCCTTCACCATCAAAACAAAACAATTAAATTATAACATATCTAAATTACTTGATGACATTATTGAAATAATGTCTCATTTTACACAGCTCCAATGATCATCTAATCACTAGTGACACAAAAGCATAGGCCTAACCTTGAACTCATCTCCTCGTCTGAACATGATCAAATTTAATTCAGATAAATGAAGCCAGTGATCATAAATCCCGTTTCTAGAGATGACACACGTCTGCCAAAGAAAGCTAACAACCTTTCTGGTCAGATCACAGTCTCCTTTGTGCAGACATAGATATGAAATAAGCATCAGCTCTCTGTAATGTAGGTAGGGAATTTATTCTTTTCCTTGCTCTGTTTGCACTAATTTAAGGTAGAAGAAATACCTAGAAATAAAAGATTGTACTACAAGATGTGGCCTATTCTATAAATAATCCCAATAAATTAAAATCTCATGTTTGCCAAATGGGGGCGTTACAGTTATTTGCCTTATGAACTGATTGAAAACAGCATCATGTTAAAATAACAAAGGCTCTTCTGTATTTTAAAATGTGAATTCTACTCATTAACTTGCTGTGGTCCTCTGGGGATCTAGCTCAACACTTCTGGATCATATTTTCTTATCTAAATAGAAGTATGTAGTAATTATGTCTTGGTCTTCATGTTATGCATTACCTTTCAAAAATGTCCTTATACAAGAAGAGTACCAATTATAATGCACCTGCTGTTGCAAGATTTTGGAAATCCACGTTATATATTTAGTATTTGTTGTTTCTTATTCTATATATTTTGCTTTGCTCACAATTTTGTGATTTGTTTTCTCTATAGTTAAATGCATTTTTGACTCTGAAAACCTACAGAATATAGAATAAGGCAAACATTTGGTAATCAACAGAATTCTGTGAGTAACTGGTCAAGACCATATCGTAGGTCAAATGAACTCTGCTGCAAATTGCAATTTGGTGTTTGTAACAGCCTCAGCAACTGTTGCACTAATGAAGGCGACCTTGGGATTTATACCAATGGTGATTAAGTCTTTGCTGACAATTCACTTCACCTTCCACACCTCTACATCATGTTTTACAAGGGGCAAGGGGCAAAATATTAAGGCCAACAAAGATTAGACAGGTTGTAAGCTTTATTGCAGCTTAATGTTTTTTAATTAAAGCCAAAGGATCTTTGTTGGGATCCCCAGGGGTTAGCACGCCCATAGCACTGAACCATCCAACCAGCTAGGTATGCAGAAGCCAGCACCCAGATTAGATCCTGAAAGGCCTCCAAGGGAGGGGGTGGAAATGCAGCAAATTAAATAACGAATAAAAGACATAGCCAACAATGACATAGTTACCTCATCTAATTCCATTTCATCTGGACTCTCCCATGGCTTGATAAATTTCCCGCGAGATTTCTTCAAAGGCACAATTATTATGTAGTAACCTCTGCACAAGAATGAATAGATAAAAGTTAGGTTAGTTTAAAGGAGGAAAATGTGGATATACCCTTAAATCTTCCACAGACCAATGAGGTTGAAGGCAAATTATGGATATGGGGTGACTTGTCCATTTCTTACATCAATGACAAATAACCACCTGTTTGTTCAATTTTAAAAACAACGCGGGAAGACATTTATGTGTGATTGCAATGATCTTGTATGGTAATATCATCATGGTGGACTGCTCTTTATTAGGTATCATAAACAGAGCAGGCATAGTTTGTTAGGGCCCTGGTGCTGGACACATACAAGGCTAGAATACTGCAATCTACCACCACAAACTGCTGAACCAAATATTTTCTATGACATTAATTTATAAGAAGATGTTTTTAAAAGGAGGATGTACATGAAAATTTTTACTCTTAGCCCACATAAATATCTAGTAGTACTGTTGTTTATACAAACCTAAAATGCTTTTTATTTGAATTAAAAATTTTTAAGTAACAAAAATTAGGTATAATTGCACAGAGTAAGATATTAAAAATTCCCTTCTTTTTCTACCCATCAAATTGCAAATCTCGAGGTAAGTACCGCAGAAAATTGGAGAAAATCACGACTTAAGGGCCTTCAAAATAGCTATCACTATAATGACATCTATACAAAAAGACAAAAGTAACTGAATACTTACACTGAGAACAGTCAACTAAAATTTAAGGAATGTATAAAGGCACCCATCCACAAATAGGTATGGCTTATTTGTAAAGCTGTTTTGTCACTTCAGTCTAGTATATACTCTGCTTTCATATTCCTGTTTAGGGATTCTGCTCATACTGATCTTTAGTAGTAACTATACAAGGACTTTGAACATACCGTATAATAATAACATATTAATCACTTCCTACTTCTCAGGTATTATAGTAAATGCATAATCTGGTTTTGTCCTCCTACAGAGAAATTCTTTGAGCAAAGCCTAGGTATAGCCTATAAGGCTACAAGGGCTGGTCACAGGCAAAAAGACAGATCTGTAGAGATTAAATAATTGCCAAATTAAAACAGATAGTAATGGGACGCAAAGCTACATTTATCTTAATGGTGGCAGTGGTCTGTCTCTTTTTCTTATTTACTCTATGTGTCATAAAGTATTTTCTAAGGACTCCATACACTTCGTGGAGATTTACTGTGAAAATGAAAACACACACACACGGACCTAAACATACCCCCATACCTTTAAAAGAGGAGGCCACCACAACAGGACAAAGAAACAAGAGGAAGGACACTCCCAACCCTGTGTCACACTGAATCACAGAGACCAATCACAGAGACCACAGAGGCCAGCAAGGCCTCTTTCTATTCATCTCAAAGCAAAACCTGTAGTAAACTCAGTAAACTCTCTGTGATTAAGAACTCTGTTTCCATTAAGAGTCTAGAGCAGAGTTGTTCAGCATGGTATCCACTAGCCCCTGGGGGCCATCGGGCACTGCCAATGTGACTAGCCCAAACTGAGACGCACTGTAAATGTAAGAGACATATTGCATTTCAAAGACTTAGCATTAAAAAGAGTGTGAAATATCTCAGTAATAATTTTTAAAATAATGATGACAGTATAAAATAATCTGGATGTATTAGGTTAAATAAAATAAATTATTAAAATTAATTTCACCTGCTTTTTATTTTTTCACTGTTGCTACTAGAAAACTTAAAATGTCACATGTGACTTTCATTATATTTGTTGGACGGCACTGCTCTAGAGCATTCTGGTGAAGAATATGGCACTTGGAGATATGTCTGGCTGGGAGTTTGGGCTGATCTTTGGCATAGACCCCAGAATCTGTTATATATTCTGAAATATGTGAGCAAAAAATACCAGGCTGTGATATGGGGGGAAATAAACCAAAGGTGCTCAGCACAGTGTGTGTGGCATGTAGCAGTAAACAGATACCAGCTGCTACTGGCTAGTATGAACATCACAGGTCGGAAAGATGCATCTGAACTATCTTATTCGGTAAGACTGCATGAAATTCCGTGAGCTGCAGCTTAAAGAGCTTGTCAAACTTCTTTTCCCCTAATTGAGAATTCAACTCAAACCAGACAATTATACCACAATACTTTCTCCATGGTGCCCTAAGCAACTAAACAACAGATACACAGGATTACACCAGCTAGCCATTCATTTTCTTTACTACAAATAATCATAATGATCAAGGAGGATGAGGAGAAGGCAGAGGCTTCTCTGTGTGTGACAGAGACCAGTATCTTTTATTTTATGATCCAGAGTAAGCTTCCCCCTCTCCTGTCCTCCCACCATCTGAAGGATTTACCAAACAAGTCCATCATGTTAAATGAGCATGGAGGAGAATGACAGAGGCTGCAACTGAGCATACAAAATCACACTGCAGATGTGCTTGATAAACACACTTGTCAAGGAACCTCTTGCTTTTCACTACCAACCGCACAAAGTCAGAAGAGCGCTACACATAAAGCAATGATACTGCATATTATCAGAGCGCTACCATTGTCCTCCTTCAGAATCTTGTAAATCAAGGTTAAGCTGATGAGTTTCATTAATTTTTTCTTCTGCTTTCATACTTTGAGTTGCCATTCTTGTACATGAAAAAAAAAATCCATTCTTTCTTCGGCAGCACTCCCCCACTATTCGTTTTACTTGTGGCTGGGATAAGAATTGAACAGCCTCCCCCACAGCAATTAATTAATGGTGCGGCGAGATATCCACAACCTTTTTTCTCCACTGATCTCTAAAGCATTCATCTAGGGCAGTCAAAGTGAAGCTTGCTTCAAAGCAGCTCTTGCACATTGAAAGAAATAGGGCAGTGGCAATTTGAAATTTTGTATTATACAAAGCCTCACCTCAGTCTAAATCCACACATTTCAACTGTGCTCTCTGCAACTATAGCTTTGTAAACATCAACTTCCTTGCCTTACCCGCAACCTGTCTCTCCCCTGAGGGTACTGCTTCCTTTGCAGCCTTCTCATATGGCAGCTGTGGATTTATCCCTCCTCCCCTGCCCATGAACCTCAGAGTCAGGGTTTGGGGTTTCTTTCCTGGCTTCCCATGGCTTCCTGCAGGTATTTTTCTTCCACCCTCTTACTTTTGTAGTAACAAACTTCTTTTTTGAAGTTCATGCAATCCAGCTATATTATGATCTTCTCTGGCTGATTTTTGCCATCTAGTACCTCCCCCAGCATCTCCTTTCTCTCAGGGAAGATTCTTTTGCGGGGTTCATGGCCTTCTTTTTTCTCCAAACTCTGTCATCATCCTGGGTGATTTCAACCTTCATAGGTCAGGCCCACGTACCACTGAAGCTCTCAGATTCTTCAATTCTCCCTTTCCAAAGCCCGTCTCCTCCACTCTATCTTAGCTGAAATCTACGCTTGCCATTCTCTGTGCCAGAATCCAGGGAGCTGAACACAGCTTGAGAAATAAAGCACAGGGCAGAATAATGCCATAAATTCATAATCAGCAACCCCAGTTAGGCCTTCAACACGGCCTGGCAATCTTACCACTATCTAGTTTCCTAATAACTGCTCCAATTGCCTAGTCCTTCCATTTTCCACAGTAACGTTTTCACTTTCTCCTCTAGCCTGAAACCCTGGACGTTCAAACCACCCCACCAGAAGATGGCCTCATCTCTTATATAAAGGGAAAATGCAAAGATTCAGACAAGAATTCCCTCATCATCTGTCTACCAAAGTACAAGCCTATCTAGATCTGTAAACAAACCACACATTTTCTTTTGGTAAAGTAGAAGGGCTGGCCTTACTTTTGAAGGCCATTAACTATTTCTTGAATTGTTTTCAATCTTCTCACTTTCTTAGGAAGTTTACCATACCTTTTACTCCTTCTCTCTCATATATCTCAACTTCTCCTTCCCCATTCGATCCCATCACTTAGGTTTCAACCATGTACAAATATGTGTCATATAGAGAACAAAACAAACCACATCCCACTCTAGTCACCTCTCTTTCTCCCACTCCTGACTGCCAAAATTCTGCAAATAGCTGTGTGTTCCTGCTGCTCCCACTGCCTCCCTTTCCCTTCACTTCCCAGCTGACTAGGCTTTAGCGCCTGCCTCCTCACTCCACCTCACTGCCATTGCCAGGGTGCTCAGTGATCTCCAGGGCATTACATCAAAAGGGGAGTTTCTGATACTCTTCTGTCCTTCTTGCCCTCTTAGCAGACCTTTTAAGATGTTAACACTCTCCATGAAACATTCTGAGCCCTTTCTCTGTGATATTCTTCTGTTATTTCTATGTATATCTCCTTCCACACTAACCTTATTTCCTTAGCAGAATTTATCATCTGCGGCCCAGCTACAATGATGACACTCCTCAAGGCTCTGGCCAAGAACTTCTATCCAGACCCTATTTTCATCCTAGATCTCATTCCAGCTCAGGGCATCAGTTCTTAGCTATATGCAAATGATTTCCAGATTCATATCTTTAGCCAAGAATGTTCTTCTGAATTCCACTGGTTTATCTGACTTTAAGTTACAAAAGTACCCTCAATTTACTGTGGTTAAAATAAAGGAAATAATACGCCTTTCAAAATAAACCCTCCCTAATATTGCACTACAATCCATTTCAGTGCACAAGCCAGAAACCTAGGTGTTATCATTGACAATCTGCCTTTATTCTCTCCCTCTGTCATACTTAATCTATTGCTAAGTTGTATCCCTTCCAAACCCAATCTCCAGTGCACGTGCTTTTCTCCATCTCTACTGCCACTCTTCTGGCCTCATTCCATGTCTCATGCCCAGACTGTGACCTTACTCTCTCAACTCTCTCTATTGACTTTAGCCCTTCTAGTACAGTCTCTGAAATTTTCAATTCACAATACAAAATTTGTTCTGCCATTTCCACTTTTTAAAACATTTCAATGGATCCTCATTTCTCTTAGGATAAACACTGAAAGGTATCAGAAGGCCAGCAGGATCTTGCCTGAGTCCCTCTGACTGTGCCCTCTCAGCTACAGCTCGATAGGCTTTCAGTTTCTTGCATTTACCCTAGTCCAGCGCTTCCTAGCCTTTTTGGCACCAAGGACTGATTTTATGGAAGAAAATTTTTCCACGGACAGGGTGGGGATTGGGGGGATGGTTTTGAGATGAAACTGTTCCACCTCAGATCATCAGGCATTAGATTCTCATAAAGAGCCGGCAACCTAAATCCCTCACATGTGCAGTTCACAATAGGGTTCATGTTCCTGAGAGATTCTAATGCCACCACTGATCTGACAGGGGGCAGAGCTCGCTCCAGTGGTAATGCTCCCTCCCCACTGCTCACCTCCTGCTGTGTGGTCGGGTTCCTAACAAGGTTAGGAATTGGCACCCATTCATGGCCCAGGGGTTGAAGATCTCTGACAGTCCATTCTGTCATTAAACTATCGATCATTCTGTTCCACCTGCCTAGAACTTTCTGTCACTCCCACCTAGTTAACTATTCTCTCTCCTTAAATATCTACTAACTGATTATTTTCTAAGTGAAATCTTCTCTGATTTTTTTTAAACCTATTACCCCCAATATACGGTCTCTATGAACCATTTTTAATCTATACATTTTCTTATACAACAAATTTATATATTTATAAAAACATTACTAAAGCAGACATACATATAATACCCCCAACATTTGCTTAACTTTGCTATTTTATCATGGAATTATTCTTCCACTGTAAAGAAAGTGGGTACAAGAGGTGGCTCTTAGGAATTAATGCCTCTCCTAAGTCAGGCAGTCAAAAATATTTGGCGGTTCTTCTCCATCAGAATTTTCAACTCTCAGTCTCATCAAGCTTTTTCTCCTTTCTTCAAACCAGCAATGGCATGCCCAAATAGAGTTTCTAGAAAATATAACTCCTTATTGCAAACGTTCTTTTCTTTACTGGCCTACTCGTGACCCTTGTTCTAATCTCACAGGACATTAAGAAAGATAAGATGATTCATATTGGAGGAGTGAAATGGGCAGCTAATATGTGCCCTACAAATTCGTATCAACCAAATCATATGAGCTGAAAGAACTTGCTTGAAATGAAAAAAAAAAAAAATTGCTTTCAGAGCTAGCTTTATATATGGGTAAAATTAAACTCAATATTCTGCTTTGCCCGTCTGCCTCAAGCCTGGAGTTTAGACTCAAAACAGCTTTTCAACATAGACTTTAACTATTAAAGTAACAGAAAAATAAATAACTTCAGAATCAATATATCTGGAAAGCCCTTGACTACTTACAAAGTAAGCTGTGTTTTCCCAGTACATTAGATTTAATTAGATAAGTTAAATCTAACCTTCAGAGTTTTAATTATATTAAGTAAAGTTTTACTAATTTCATTTAATATGTTATCATCAAGGGGCCCAGTTCTCCATAATTATATGAGAAGGCAAGCTCTGGTTTTTGTGGCAGTCCCACTTCAAATTCAGTCAGGCTTTTTGTATTAGTGTGTATTAGCATTCTCAAACATGTTATTTAACTGGGAGGTGAAAAATCCGTCTAGGAGTTTAGTGATGAATGTCATTCCTTGCTCAAGCCTCCTGCTTTACCGCTCCTTAAATTCTCATGGCAACCCACTGACTTTATTGCTTCATGACACTAAACACACACTTCTGTGATCTGTACCCAAGCACATATGCCTGGTCACTCTTAGTTCTAAGGTTTGTCTGGGGCAGTCCTGTTTATGTCTACTTCTTTTGGAGTTTTAATCAGTTATCAATTGACCTAGGGAAAAAAAAGTTCTATTTTGACCAATAAACTTATGGGCACAGAGGCAGGGCTGTGGTTCAGAACATAGGCTCTGGAGCCAGACTGCCTGGATTCAAGTCTTTCCTCTCTGGTTTTGTATTGCCGGCTGGGGCAAGTCAGTGTATACTGTGTGTTCCTCAGCTATAAAATGAGGAGCACCATTCCTGTGAGGATTACATCAGTTAACGTGTGTAACATCCTTTGCATAGCACCTAGTATGCCCTCTGTTCGTATTAACTATTACTAGTATTAGCTGTATGATCTTGGCCAGGACACTTAGTACCATTGGTCCTCATTTTACTCTTATGTAAATTAGAGGAAGAATACCTACCTCACAGGGTTATTGTGAGTCTTAAATGAAACCTAATATCCTCAGTAAATTGCAAAGTACTATACAAATTTAAGCCTTTGTGAGTTAAAGTAATTTAACTCACAAACACATGATTAATTACTCTTCATTAGGCTGCTAATAGTGGAACACAAATCTTATGAAGCAACACCGTAAGCCATGCTTCCATAAAAATCTTGTTTAAAAGAAAAAGTTGAGAACAAATTAGTAAGACCAAAGAAATTGAAAATTTCATAGAATACCCTTATTCTTTATTTCAATTTTTTATAAACATAAAACGGTTGTTATAAAATTAATTTACATTGAGTACCTTCTGGTAGTTTTTTCTCTTAGTATAATCTGTGTTGTGCATTTTTTAAATACCCAGAGTAAAATTCTGCTCTATAAAGTCACAGAAGTTCCCTATGTCATTACAACTTGCTTCCGAACAACAGCAGCACTGCTAGATCTGACTGGCATTCTGCTCCCCAAATCTACTTAAATAGTAGGTTTAAGCACCACAGAATTCCTGATACCAGAACTTGCAGTATCCTTAAGGCTGTTACAAAAGAAATTTAGCCTTTCTGTGAGGGAACTCTCCTGATGTGGCACACAAAAAATACAACAACCAAGTATGAAAGTAAAGAGATATTAAATTAATTAGAAATCATTAGACACTTTTTCGGTGTGGAGGAGTTAAGGAGTAGGGGCCAAGACCTCCTCATTAACTTGGCCAGAAATGAGAGCATGGTTTCTGTTGGTCAAGAAAACAGGTGTCAATCACCAAAACTGCATTTTGCTTGAAAACAAATAGGAAGCATTTTTCTGGATAGCTTTCATCTAACTAAAAGTTAGCAACCTGCCCACAGTTGTGGATTGAGTTCTGTTTCTTCCTCACATTTTTTTCTAATAGAATACTGAATAAAAAGCTACAACCTTTCCTAATTTCTAAACTTGCCAACCACTGCAAGTGACACAGCGTGGCACGGAGCTTCTTGTAATACCTGACCGTGCTACATTAACCAATCTAGAAAACAGGAATAGTAACCTTACACTATTATCCCTTTAAGAATTCCACTAAATAGAAATCATCTAAGGCTTTTCACTAAAAGATTTGCTTTTCATTTTCCATTTCTTTGGTACTTTTCTCACTCAAGTACTTTCCTGATTTAGTCTTTCACTCATTTCTTCCCCAAAGTGGCTGTAATATATTTCTGAGAATCTTTTATTCATTCCTAGAAAACAAAAAATGTCCATAATAGTTTGCTTTCTTTTTCTGCTTCATAATGGTCTCATTTCTGTGATGTCAAAGTTTTATACCTTTTCCCTGCCTCCCTTTTCAAATATAGAAGTGGAAAGTGCATAAATAAAACAAAAAAAATGAACAAGCTAAAAATAAAAACTGACAAAGGTAGAAAACATTCTGCAATATTCTCAACTCCTTCAGAAATTGGAAAATGAAACTAAAGTTTACCACCAATGGACTAAAAGGGCCAATTTCCAATAATAGCTAACACATTTTAGCAACACAATTTGGTGAACAGCCTCTTGAAGGTCATTTTTATATAAATAAAAGAAAGTATTGAAAACTAAATTAATAGTAAATGCCGAAGAATATACTATACTATTTTCCTCTTTCAACTGCTCTTTTCCTGAAGAGACATGCATGTTTTTTTAATGGAATGAATTTATAGTCTATCTTTTCCGTGTTCTTTCATTATTTGTAACTTTTTCACCTTTCTTAAATCTTTCTCACACTATCAGACTCAGATTAGATATGATCTCCTTCAGGAGGCCTCCCCTGACACCCAAATTGGGCTAAAACTTGATATTTATGTTTTCACAATACCTGGCAGTACTCACCCCATTATATTCACATTATCTATTTTCTGAATCTATTCTCTTACTATAAGGTAGGACTTAATCTCAGTCATCTTTCTATTCCCAGAAATAGTCCTGACAAAATAGTGTGTACAGAATATATATTTGTTGGATGCCAGCAGGAAAGTCTTAAGAGGTAGACAAGTACAACGTGGCCAAACAGCAACTGCTAGTCTTTCTCTTGCCTCTACACCATCAGAGACGCTCTATCCTCTGAGCGAACGGCTGTCTCTCCACTCCCACTCCCATGGCCCAGCTAACTTCCTGTCACTTTTAAAGCCTCAGCTTAAAAAGCCTCATTTGTCACTTTCTCTAGGACTGCTGAACTAATAAGCCGGAGTTAGGAGCCTCGTCTACAGCCTCCCTTATCTATCTAATTTTCTCTATTATAGGACTCTGCTTCAGTGAACTCTTTTCTTGTCCAAATTGCCCAATTAACTATGCTGTATGAGAACAATGAGAAAGAACACACTGTCGCTACTGAATCCCTGAAACATTAACATTGACTATTAGGGTATGTGATCAAGAAATAACTGATATATCTATGGCCTTGATGGTTTTACAGGTAAATACGTATCCCCAGACTCATTGAGTTGTATACATTAAATCTGCACAGTTTCTTACATATCAATTATATTTCAATAAAGTGGTTTTAAAAATTCATAAATATCCTTTATCTGTCAAGATCAATTAATAAACATTCAGAATGAATACACAAATCAAGGAATATAATCCCACTGTCATACTGAAATTGCTTGGGATAAAAATTACACAAATACTCCATTCTCATTTTCAGATTTCTAGATTACAGAAGAAGGGCCGGGCGCCGTGGCTCACGCCTGTAATCCCAGCATTTTGGGAGGCTGAGGGGTTGGATCATGAGGTCAGGAGATCGAGACCAACCTGGCTAACATGGTGAAATCCCATTTCTACTAAAAATACAAAAAGATTAGCCAGGCGTGGTAGTGGGCTCCTGTAGTCACAGCTACTCGAGAGGCTGAGGCAGGAGAATGACCTGAACCCAGAAGGCGGAGCTTGCAGTGAGCAGAGATGGCACCACTGCACTCCAGCCTGGGCAACAGAGTGAGACTCTGTCTCAAAAAAAAAAAAAAAAAAAAAAAAAAAAAAGAAAAGAAAAGAAAAATAAGAGTAGACAAACGTGAAGACTTTATATTACACTGAATTTATTTTGGGAATAATCTTTTAGAAATTCTTTTCACTGAATTTATTTTAGTAATAATCTTTCAGAAATTCTTTTCACTGATTTTAGTAATAATCTTTTTGAAATTCTGTCACCTAGTTGAAATTCATCAATTATTTTATCAAATAAACAATAATTGAAAGTTTACCCAGGAAAGGTTGTTTTAGGATGTGTATCAGGTCTGAATTTATTAATTATACCTAAATTACACAAATTATACTATTTTAAAACTTCTTATTTCTGATTTTATTTTTTAATACCTGATTTTCTCAGCCATCTGCTTTAAGTTTTCTGGAGTTTGGGGAGTTTTTGACCACTTTTTGAATTTTTCTCCTTCTAGAAAATCCCTTTGCCATGCTGCTCTGGCTCAGTTCTCCTCTTAGATTTCTAATAATCCCTCTCTGTGTCCTCTACTGGCTCTCTTCTTCCTATTAACGGAGACCTTTATTTTAGTCTTTTGCTTCACATTTTCCCCTCATTGCTTCAATGATTCTGTCTTCTTCCATGAAACCATTGCTATTTTGTTAACAACTCCTAAAAGCCTATCTATAATCTGTTTTGTTTTGTTTTGTTTTGTTTTTGAGACGGAGTATACCTCTGTTGCTCAGGCTGAAGTGCAGTGGCACAATCTTGACTCACTGTAATCTCCACCTCCCAGGTTCAAGCGATTCTCCCGCCTCAGTCTCCTGAGTAGCTGGGATTACAGGCGTGCGCCACCATGCCCGGCTAATTGTTGTATTTTTAGTAGAGACGGGGTTTTGCCATTTTGGTCAGTCTGGTCTCGAACTCCTGACCTTGTGATCTGCCAGCCTCGGCCTCCCAAAGTGCTGGAATTACAGGCGTGAGCCACCATGCCTGGCCATCTTTAATCTTAATAACTTCTCTAAGCCCACACTTCTAACTAGGTATTTCACTGATATTTCATATTAATACACACAATGTTAAACTCATTTACTTCTGAATTTTTTTAACCTTTAGGATGACAGCATCATTCATTGTCATCCAAGCTCAGAACTCAGAGCCATATTTTACTCTCCTGATCTCATTATTAAAGCAGCTACCAATGTATGCTGTACTACTACTCTAGTGTAACTCATGTCTACCTCTGCATCCTATTTCCATCATCATCATCTTCCTTTAGAATCTTGTTATTTGCCTAGAGTCAACTGTGTGACCACCTCCCAACAATTTTCTCTACCACTATCTCTACGGTGCTCCCATCTATCCAAATTCCAACAATGCATGAACTATGAATAAATGCCTCTCTGCTTGACCTTCAAACCTGGCATAGCAAGTTTCACCTAAACTTGAGGGTGTGAGACAGAAGAAATGAGAAAGGATTTATTCTTACTCCAAACAGGTAGCACAATAGATGCTCAACAAATATTTCCTAAAATGGAATTGTATTATGTATTATTGAAATGTTATCATGCCACTCTCCTGTGTAAAGAGCTGTAATGGGTTGCCATTGTCTAGAGGATATAGTTTTCACTTCTGGGTATACCCTTGGCTCTTGTATGCCTCCTTCTTCCTTCTCTTGCCACTTGTGGCCAGGCGCTCTGGGATCCAGCCATATGGCACCACTGGGTGCCTTTAGTAATGTGCCTATGCACATACCACTCCCTTTGCATATAGTCTCTCTTTTATTATTTGTATGCCTCCTATTTATCCCTTAAGATTAAGTTCAGAAACTTTCTTGACCCATTCTGAATTAGCTGCTCTTAAGATAAAGCATAATTCTATCATTAACGCTTACTACATCTGTCTGTTTCTCTGTATCTCTCTCACTCTATAGTAAGGTCTTTGAATTCAGGAATCCATCTTTTTTTATTCCCCGGAGTCCACCACAGTACTTGTAGTTCATATATTTTGGTGAAAATACTTTTTTCTTCTATTAGTTACTCAACCAACTAGCTATATGTCCTTGGACAAACTTATTTAATTGACTGGATTTAATTTTCCACTTCAGGCCTGTTGGCCTCTATGCTGTGCTACATTCAAACCAGAAAACTTGAATTTTCTAATGTTTATATTTTTTCCAATGTCATTTTTAACTTTAACTTTTTGGAATTTTTCCTACTTGTAATACATCAGTGTCATATACCATTATCTAATTTCCCCCCTTTTTTTTCAACCTTTTAGTACTTTGTAAGACTTCTTCATAATTACAAAAATATTTTACCAATTATTAGAGTTAATCACCTATTCACCTTATTCCATAAACTATGACATAAAATGCTTTGTAGTAGCCGGGCGCGGTGGCTCATGCCTATAATCCTAGCACTTTGGGAGGCTGAGGTAGATGGATCACAAGGTCAGGAGATTGAGACCATCCAGGCTAACACGGTGAAACCCGGTCTCTACTAAAAATACAAAAAATTAGCCAGACATGGCGACAGGTGCCTGTAATCCCAGCTACTCAGGAGGCTGAGGCAATCCCAGCTACTTGGGATGCTGAGGCAAGGGAATCTCTTGAACCCGGGAGGTGGAGGTTGCAGTGAGCCGAGATCGCGCCACTGCACTCCAGCCTGGGTGACAGCGCGAGACTCCGTCTCAAAACAAAAACAAAAACAAAAACAAACAAAAAGCTTTGTAGTAAGAACCATGTTCTATATGTTTTTCTGTATCTCCTAAATAACACTGTCCCTGCAATACAGATTAAAAACTCACTGTTAAATTAATGAAAATCTGTGTTACAATGAATACTAGGACACATTGTAAAAGAACTCGGATAGCAAAACTGGGAGTCTGAGCAGAAGAATCTTTCACTACATTAAGCAGTATCTCCTTTTATGACCTCTATAATTTTGAGATATAATGTTCCTGTTTACCTATAATTCTTTCCTTCAGCCCTAAGCCTTCAATCAACTTACTTAATATTCTCATTTGCAGGTACTTCAGGCAGTTGCACAGTAATCATGCCATCCAAGTTGGTCTTCCCAATGAAGGCAGGCTTGGTACGTAATACATCTGGTGCAGTCTTTGCTGTGACCCTGTGCTGCAGCCCACCAGCACTGTTTCCACGATTTGTCAGCACAAATGAATATGATTTCTCAGGCTTCAGGTTGACAATTAACTTCTGTGTGGCTCGGCCATCCACTTCTTCTACCATTTTCCCATCATCATAAAGAATCTGAAGAGATAAAACCAATAAAAAAAAAATCTGGTTATCAGAGAGGCAAAATATATTTTCTAAACCAATGTGCACTAGCTTTTGGAAAATGTATATATAGTCAATTCTAATTTTAGGTGATTTCTAAGCCCATGAGTAGTCATAATTCTGGAGATCACATCAATTTTCCTGTCATTTCCTACTGTGTAATGATAAAATGTTTCCAAGTCTATCAAAAATACACAAAGATATATATATATACATATATATATATATATAGAAAATAACTTATCAATATTAGACCTGTCAGTTGCATGTGATCTTAATGGAATATGTGCAGAAAAGGTCTACGTTTCAATGTATTATGAATATTGCCTATTTTCTAAAGGTTTTGGTTCCTCTTTCTAAATATATTTTTACTTTCAAAAATGTTTCTCTATTTCTTATTTCATAAATATGTACTTGCTAACATCTCTTAATGGCAAGCCAGAGTTTAAAATGTGCCAAGAATACAGGCCAACAAACAAATTCAGAAACTCCCAGGGTATTATAATATAAATAGGTAGAAACCATGTAAATTTCATTCTCTGGCTGAAAAACAAAAGCACTAGCTTAGATGTAAAAAGTTCAAGTTCAAAGTAGTAGGTAACCTACAAGTGATGCCAGCCCTGGATTTAAGCTCCTGCACCCTCTTCAGAGTGTAAAGGACACACTTACAAAGCACCAAACTGTCTCCCATGTGAAAGTCACAAATGAAAATAGCAAGGACATGTGGCCAAAACAAAGTGGTCTGCTTGCTGTGCAAATAACTTACCCAGATAAACTGTCCCCTCTACTTTTATCTGTGGTTTCTTACAAATTAGAAAACAACTTACTTTGAAAGGCATGGCGGAGTTATAATTCTCTGGAATCTCCCAAGACAGCAACACGGAAGTCTTCATTACTGCTTTGACATGAAAATTTTTTGCAAACACTGCTGGAAAAGGAAAAACAGTGTATTTAAACTATTCTTAAAACAGATGACCTGTCCTTTCCACCATGGATCACAGGGCTTATGCTAGATGCTGTCTACTTTGATCAGAGAGAGAAGTATGATTTTCCTACCTGTTTAGAGCATTCATTTTAATACCCCATTCTCACAAAGATCTTTCCTTTCTCTCCAATTCA
Organism: Pan paniscus; assembly: GCF_029289425.2. Lineage (NCBI taxonomy): Eukaryota > Metazoa > Chordata > Mammalia > Primates > Hominidae > Pan > Pan paniscus. Next base: position 116,105,995 of record NC_073260.2, on the reverse strand, counting down.
GCCAACTCTATTGTGTTTTCCTTACCTGAGGACATTGGGGTGCTGTCAGCCAGACTTGCTTGACATTCTATAACTGAAATCTAAGGCATCCAAGACGTAGTAAGTTTTACATACTTTACCTTTTTGTTTCTGCTGAACCTATTAATATGAATGGGCTGATCAGTTATTATAGCTTCAAAATACTGATTTCCAAAGACTGACAATCCTTTAAAGGAGGAAGGCCGTAAGCAGACAAATCCTACCTTGATCCACAGGCAGTGTCCTGAACTGGACACTGGGACTATATGGCCCGGGCCCTTTGCTCGTATGAGCACGTACTTTTACATCGTATGTGGTATCTGGTTTTAAGCCAGTGAGTGTCATAGTGGTGTCAGCTGGAACAATAAGCTGCTCCATCGGGAGAAGGGGGATGTTGATATCCCTATAAAGAAGGGTATACTTGGTGATAATGCCATTTCTCTCTGCCAGGACAGGTGGTTGCCAAGATAATTGGACGGAGGTTGAAGTGGTGCCTTCTGAGTGAAGGTTTTGAGGGAATCCAGTTGGTACTTCTTCTGGAATGGAAATCTCCTTCACCATCTCCTCCCCAAAGCCCACTTTGTTTCTGGCTGAGAGCCTGAAGACGTATGATGCTCCTTTGTGGATGTCTGTAGCTGTAAAGTGATCTTCTTTTTCAGAGAACTCAAGAGTAGTAAGTGGCTCCATATCCTTGCGGCCAAATTTTAGACGGTAGCCCTGAAGAGGTCCAAATGTGTCCACGGGAGGGTGCCACTGAATAAGAGCAGTATTCATCTGAGTGTGGTTAATCACAAGCCGAGGTTTCCCTGGAACTGGAGCACATGGAATGGAGTGGTAAGACCAACCAATCTGAACGTTCACATTTCAGTCATTGCCAAATGAGGGAGTTCCACTCTACTGGTATTCCCATTTTCTTACTACCAAAACAAAACAAAACAGGCAATGTTTGACCTACATACCTTTGTGGAAATATGCTCCTTGTCTTACTTTACTAAAGTAGGCTGAGATACTAGAATTTGATAATGGACACAAAACAGAAATTATCATTGAAACAACAGCTTAAGGAAATTTTTTTGACACCTGCACGTTTTAAACCATCACACATAAAGGTTCATATCAAAGACAAATTAATTTGAGCAAAGATCAGCCAATTAGATATGGCTAATAAGAATAACTATAATGATTATTTATTCGTTGAATATGTGCAATGTACCGGCGCCATGCTAAGTGCATTGCATATAGTATTCACAATTGGTTTACATTCCTGACTCCTCACTACATTCTCGGATTAGTTATTATTATCTCTATCTTCTATAATGAGAAAATGAGGCCCAGAGAGGTAGAAAACTTTCCAAGGCCAGCATGTAACAAGTGAGAAATCTATAAGGCAAACCCACCTCTGTCTGGAGTCGACTGCTTAACTGTTTAATTGTGCTGCTATGTTGCTTAAAAGCTTAAAAAAAAAAGAAACTACAAAATAATATCGTATTGACTTACTATGAATTTAATTTGCACTGTCTAACTTTACTATCCACATCATTCATCAAGTTCTTCATCTGTAAAATGGGAATTATATTAAGAGCTATTTTATATTGTTCTTATGAATAATAAATGAGGAAATTCATGTAAAAGTCTTAGCATGAGGTTCCGCATTCTATTAATACTAACCATAATTATTAATAATCTGAATATTAAACTTCTTATGGTGAAAGGCTAGCTTCCAATGAATACATAATTTATTTACCTTTAAGTTAGATACGTGAAAAGTTCTAATCTACTCATTCAATGTATTATTATATCTGTATTTATTTTTAATGGAGAGCAATTATTATTGGAATCCACAGTGAAAGACACTGAGGGATGATCATCAGAATAAAAACTAAACCAAGTTAACAGAAAGAAGAAGAAAGGCCAAGTATGGTGGCTCATGTCTATAATCCCAGCACTTTGGGAGCTGAGGTGGGAGGACTGCTTGAGTCCAAGAGTTCGAAACCAGCGGCTGGGTGTGGTGGCTCACGCCCGTAATCCCAGCACTTTGGGAAGCAGTGGATCACCTGAGGTTGGGAGTTTGAGACCAGCCTGACCAACATGGAGAAACCCTGTCTCTACAAAAAACACAAAAATAGCCAGGCGTGGTGGTGCATGCCTGTAATCCCAGCTACTCGGGAGGCTGAGGCAGGAGCATCACTTGAACCCGGGAGGCAGAGGTTGCAGTGAGCCAAGATCATGCCACTGCACTCCAGCCTGGGCAACAAGAGCAAATTCCGTCTCAAAAACAAACAAACAAACAAACAGCTTGGCAACATAGCAAGACCTTATCTCTACGGGGGGAGGGGGGAAGGCATGGTGTCACATGTCTGTAGTCTTAGCCACTCAGAGGGCTGAGATGGGAGAATTGCTTGAGCCAAAGAGTTTGAGGCTACAGTGAGCTATGATCACACCATTGCTGTCCAGCCTGAGTGACAGTGAAACTGTGTCTCAAAATTATGAACGTGAAGAAAAAGAAGGATGGTAGGAAAGGAGGAAAGCTTACAGTAATGGGAAACAGGTGATAAAAAATCATACCATGGGGATATAGATGAAGGTAAAAAAATCACTAAAAAGATTATGAGACAATACACAGAATATTAACCTCAGAGATGGACTGATTAGCCTCTTCATTTTGTATTTCAGAAAGTGAGACCCAAGTGGAGATGTGCTCTGCTCTAAGAAATATCATTAAGATATTTACTTCCTTAACCAATGGAGCAACAGTTTTGTTTCACATGCTGGGAAGATTCATCGCATGCTGACATAACTCAGCTAATCTACAAGCTATGAAAACAATAGTTTCTAAAGTTTTTAGATAAATAATTATTCAACAACATGTGTGTTGTGTTATACATATAAAACATGTGTGTTGTGTTGTATATATAAAACATGTGTGTTGAAGGTAGGCCCAGGAACCACATCATTGTGTACTCATTGTGTTCCTCAGGAAAAAGGCATCCAGAGATCTTAACAACCAACTAACACTCTCAGAACACCACCCATCCATAAGTTGGAAACTGTGTGAACTATTCCACTTGCTTTTAATATATTTACAATTATCTTAATTTTAAAATAGTACTTTAATGTAGGGACACTGGCAGACATCTTTAATTCCCCTTTATGTATATAGAGCATTTACATGATTTGTCCAAATGTCAGTGATGGTGTCAAGGATTAAACACCTGAGTCTCTGCTGAGAAAAATCCATGGTGAAATAGAGCTTTCAGCAGAGAATACAGCCTTCAATATATGAAACTCTGTTGAAACGAGTGGGTGGAAACACAACTATTAATTCTCAATATTCTCCAGAGACAACAGATTAAACATATTTATTAAAATTTTTTGAAATTCTAGTTCCAACGAACTGCATAATAATATATTCACCGTGGATCCTGTTTCCGTAAGATGCACGTAAAGCTAGGATAAATAAAAATAATTTTTTGATCTAAACCACAAATAGAGATTGCATTCTAATATTTGTCATTTATGAGCATGTTCTTATTAACTGATGCTTCACTTTATAATATTGCTATGGTACACATTTGGATAAATCTAATGGGCTGGCAAAGTCTAGGAAAAAACCCACTGACTTTGTAAATGTATACATTTACTCTTCTGTGGGAGTTAAAGCTTAGGATGGAGTAATCTCTTTTGTTTTTGATGTTGGCATGACCTTTCTTATCCTGGGACAGAAACGCTTGTTGGCTAGGAATCACGAGATCAAAGTAATGACATAGAAATAAGAGCATTAGCTCTGACCTACTGGCTTCCCCTGCTGTACAGGAGGATCTCAGTCTGCTCTCTATTGCCAAACCCACAACAGTCATTCCTTCCCTGGGCAGAAGTTTTACTAAGCCTGAAAACTATGAGACAACCAGCCTGGAAGTGCCACAAAGCATAAAGGAAGGACTCAGTAAAGAAATGAATGCTTATGCAGCTTGGGGAAGAACACCCAATATCACCTCAGGAGAGGCTGGCCACATGAAGGGTCACACGAAGGGATGCCTAAAATTTCCATAAGCATGTGAATAACAGAAACAGTAAATGCAGTTTAAATAGGCTGGAGTTAGGGTTTGGGACAGTTGTGGTATTTTATCCAGGGAATCAGGATAGGATAAAAAAGGGAAAAGGAATGAGGAGAGTTCTACATCATTGAATACATAGTTAAAAAGAATTCTCCCAAACTCCACAGATTGGCAATGGAACTCACTGCATTCCTGGCTTCCAGAAACACTATAGGTATCAAACATTTACCAACAATTCACTTTGTGCAAATACTTGTACACTGGCACACAGGTAGTTGAGTGAGGAAATAAAGACGGATGCAGCAGGGTCCATGTTCTCTAATACAGGCATATTCTAGTTGGGAAAATAATCGGGTGGAATAGATTGTGCAATCTGTGGAGTCAGGTTTCTAATGCCTTAGGGTTATTCTGTAGACTACTTTTATAAGTCATGCCAGCTGTTGGTTCAATGGTTCTGCTCACTCCAGCACTGGAGCTTGAGGGTTGGTAAGATGAAAGGGTCTTAAATAATCACTCAGGGGAGCTGGAAGGTCATTTTTCGGCAGGGTCTTAATGAACATATTGGAAGAAGCAGAGAAGGTCCAGTTACAAAGTAAATAACTCTAAAATTTATGTCATGACATATAAACTCTTCTCCCTTTTACATTTTCTTATTCTCTTACATTCTTTTAAAAATTTCCTAGGACTTCAGAATTGGTACGTATGTGTGGTTGCCCTTTACTTTTTAGCAACTGGAATCATTGGAGATCAACCGAGGTACTCAGTCCCAGTGGCTCTAAATTTAGCCCCAATTTAACCTAGTACCAACGCAACAACAATCACAATTGACTAGACTTGGGCTAATATTTCCAAATTCTCCCTGTCACAGTCATCTTTTGATTATCCTTAAACATAGCTGTTCAATATAGTACTGAAATTCATGTAAAAATATACAGAAAATGTCAAACCAATGAATTTTCTGTTTGCCCTTAACCTCAAGGCCTCAGACAGTAAACTAATTATTACAATACAGAATAATGGGAGGATTAACAAAGAAAATACAAATATTTCATCATCATCGAAACATAAGAGCCAACATTTTCTTCAGAAGCATCCTTGAGGTTATATGAATCTTACATAGATTACTTAAACTATGATCAGTACTCGTTTCCAAGATATGATTCTTTACAGGTTGTAGAAACAAGGTATAATAAACAAATATCCCACAATCAGGAAGTTTACTATTAAAATAAAATTTCACAAGAATTCCCGAATTCTTTGTGGGAGCTGTAACTAAATACCTTTACAATTATGGTTATTAGGAGCTCACATCTGTGAGATAAACTCAGTAATTCTTCACAGTCACATAAATATATGAGGATTTTTAATACAGTAGACAAAACAAATTGATATATTCACTAATTGCCTAGGGATAAACCATGAGTAGCGGCTGCTTATGCAAAGGAAAACTAGAGCTTCGCTCTTAAAGGAATTAAATTTGGATTCTTCTGCCTTCTTCCCAGATGCAGTGGGGAGGTCTTACAAAAGTAAACGTGTAGGTATCTAAATTACAAGCATTTTCTATCTCAATACCGAAGCCTCTATTGATTAAGAAGGATCTAAAATTGTGAATGAAAATTCCAAAGGAATTCTATATGTGAATAAGTTCCAAAATTCTAAAATGTCTACTGCATGGTAAATAAAAAGGGATGAGCTAGCCTTAGTGACGTTAAAATAGACAAAATCATTCCTTTCTCTAAAATTCATATTCCTTGGCTATAAATCCACTACTTTCTTGTCATCATAACACGACCCCATTTAATGGGCAACAGGGAAGTGGTGCTTCATATAAAACATTTCAGAGTTATTATGACATATTTATAAGTGTAGGTAAATAAAATGTATTTTCTTCCATTTGAGATTCAATTCTTGGTTGTTGATGTTCTAATAGAGACTGGATCCACAGCCAGATAGTCATCATGCCATCATGCCCCTCACTGAATACATGCCTGCTCTTCAGGGCATTAAATTAGCTTGATACAATGGTATTTTTTTTTAAAAAAAAAAAGCCCAGAAGACTCAGCCGTGAAGGAGTTTTGCCATCTGTAATCCTGCTGTTTGAGGCAATTCCAGGTGGCAGGATGCGAGCGAGGCAAATCTTATGACACTTAGACAAAGCTGGCAGTGAGCATGGCACCCAGGAGGGCACTCAACATCACAGCTGTTCTTTACTTTATGCCTTTACATAGAGGTATGTTCCTAAAAAGTTATTTGAGAAGTGATTCAGGCAGAGTAAATCAAATCATGGTTTACATGTTCACGGGAGATTGCCATATATGAGGATTGAGGAGAATCCTTCTGCAATTATCTCTTAATTTACTCATTCTACAATGCCAGATTTTCCTTCATGCTGGCTTTTCCTACTGTGGCTGACCAAAGTCACCCTAAAAAGCATTGAAGAAACCTTATTCTTTAGAAGGGAGTAATTTTATACTATTTAGCCTTCTTGCTTTTCTTCTTTTTCTTTTTTGTTTTCTATCTTTTGTTCAGTTTGGCTTCTTTAGAATCCCCACAGCAGGGGGTGGGGAAGACAAAATGACAAAAGGTAGAACTGTAAGTCATGAACCCAGTTCAAGATGGCAGCTCTTCTAAGGGGATTTGTTGTCCAGGGAAGTTGAAATTGTTGCTTGACTTCCCTGCCCAGATCCCTTCCCTCCAGATCTTCATGGGACTTGATCCTTCACGTCATTTGAGTCTCGACTTAAATAATCCTTCCTCTACGAGAACTTCTCAGCCCCTAGAGGCTGCCTGGTCCTTAATTGCCTATACGCTTTTACTTTTCACCTTACCACTTTCTGACATTTTATTATATACTCGTTTTGTCACTTGTTAATTATATAGTCCTATTCAGAAAGTAAATTTCATCAGTGTAGATTCTTGTTCTGTTTTGTTGATTGCTTCATCCCCAGTGCTGGTAACAGTGCCTGACACACAGAAGGTGCTCAAAAAAAAAAAAAAAAATACTTGTTGAATGACTGATTGAACAGTTTGGATGAATTATGCACTTGGACTATTTTTTCCTTGATCTATTTTTTTTTACCCCTGAACTAAAAACACAAAAGTTGACCATAGTCCATTTATTTCCTCTGATTTTACTATAATAAAAGCCTGCTAGAAGCTACCTATACCATTTAAAAAGTTAGTATTACTATTCAAGGCATATACATGCACAGATATGATTACCTGCCCCAGTAGTGGACACCAGTTTGGGCTTGCTGCGAGCACCATCTCCTTTGGTTGTGTAGGCTGTGACGGTAAGGGAGTAGGAAGTTTCAGGCTGGAGCCCAGAAATGATCATGTCCTGAAATGACAAAATAGAATGTCACTGATTCAAAACATGCTACTAACGCCCTGGGGGAAAAACAAGGCCGTCTGCCTTCATTCTGCAAATGCTCGCACATCCCTTGCAGCCATGCTAAGCCCTGGAAATTTCATGCCTGAGCTCATGCTATGGAGATCTGTTTTCATGCTGATATCGAAGGGGCATCTTCAGGCATCTTGGGAGGTAGATCTTAGGGTATTAGTCAAAGACATGAAATCTGGAGCCAGACTTCCTGAATTCTTAAACTTAAACTTGCATGTCCTTACTAGCTTGGACAGACCAAGTATGTTTACCTATCTGTGCCTCCATTTCCCATCTGAATGTTGGAATTATAATAGGACCCCATAGGATTAAATGAGTTATATCAGGTAAACTCACAGAACTATGCCTGGCTTATAGGAAGCATTCCATTAAAGAGTGATTATTTTATGCCAACAGCTCTCCACACATATCCATTGTAACCCACAGACTACAGATGGGGCTGATGCCAGCAAAGTCTGTTTTATCACTATAGAAGAATTTTGCCAAATGGTTGTTGTTGGACCTAGATACCCTGAGAGAGAATTTTCTTAGGACTCTCTTATTAATTGATTGTATTATCATTTTTATTGGTTATTTGTATAGGCTATGAGCAGAAATCATTATCCACTGAGGAGAATTTTCACACACATTAAAAAGCAGCCATAAAAGCAAAGAATACAACAGGACTTTAGTTTTACCACATCACTAGTATGTGCTCAATTTATTTTGACTTTCTAAAAATTGTTAAATATCACATACTATTTACCTAAATTCTTAGTTTTCTCTTAGTCAGGGCCCAAAGCTGTGGTGGTTATAAGACCAGATGCTCTTTGATATATTCCTTTAAACTGCAGGTTATGGGATTCTTTAGAGATTCTGGCTATTAACTTATTCTAGTATTTTAAGAACAAATACCAGAGCTGCATGTACACATGCGCGCGTACACAGACACACGCGCACACACACACAGACACACACACACAGACACACACACACACACACACACACACACAGCAATATAAAAACCCTTTCAGATTTTTGGCACAGCTGTGTTTTCAAATTGAATACGGATAAATTTAGGAAAATGCACAACGTCGTTGTCTTCCAAATCTAAAGACAATGTGAGTGACGAGTGAATGAATTATATTGTGTGAAATACAGTAGGTTTTCTTTAGCAAGGCTGTAACAGATACCATAGAGCTCAATTGTTGAAGCTGATCCCAAATATGACAGTTTCTGGGAACATGCTTTCTCAAAAGAGTAGGAATATCTCACTGTGGAAATTCAAGGAGTTCAGATATCATCCTGAAGAGTCACTGGAAATTTTATTCTGCTAGATAAATGGACTATTTGGGAGAAATGTTGTATTTCCAGGACCTTGGAATGATTTCCCTAACATTCTAGAGGACAGAAAAACCAAGTAAACTACCCAAGAGCAGTATTTTAAATGACAGCAGACACACTGGCTATCCCAAAAACTATGATGAGTAAATGCCAACATTATTGTTTCCAAGGTTCCCCTCACATGCCACTGGAGTACTGCTGAAAAGCAGTCATGGCTAACTGGAAAAAGAAGCAAGGCTTGCTTCCATCACCAAATTTTGTAGCAAGAAATTATGCACTCTGAGACTTATACTTTTCTTATCATGAAATTGGAGTTAACCACACATATCCATTATCTTGCCCAGGTTGTTAGAGGATAACAGACATAACGCAATTTGAAATGCGTCAAGTTCCCTGCAGTGGTATAATCTCGGCTGGACACACCTCCAACTGCCACGGTCATATCCTTTCTTGGATTACATTTTCTTTCTTTAAGTGGTGGGTGCACTTCCTTCCTTGGTTGTTTCAGTATGCTCTGTGAGGTGATGTGCCTGATATCATGGCCATAATTCCTCATTCTCTTTGTTTCCTCCTGTCCTGTCTCCACTTTGCTTCTTGTCCCTGACTGTTAAAAGTTGGCATACCTGAGGTTCTGTCACAGTCACTGGTCTACTGTTTCTCTAATCTTAAAAAAAAAACTGCATTCATTTCTAAACCTTAAATAATTATTTCTTCCCATATTCCTGATTTATTTCCAGCTGTGACTTCCAATCTGAGCTCCAGTGGCATATACATTGTAAATATCTGCTAGATGTTTTCCTGTGACTACCCAGTGTTACTTCAAGTTCAAATGAACTAAAACTTAAAAATCATTCCTGGAAGTAGACTCCCCCTCCTTACTTCCATATTTTAATGAATGGTAACACATCTGCAAAACTTATGAGCTACCTTTGACCTCTTTCTCTTCCTCAGTTCTTAGCAAGTTTTTGCCAATTCTTCCTTTTATTGATTCTAACTATCACTTTTTCATTTCTACTGCCTCAACTCTGTTGCATTTTTATCACTTCATGACTAAATTAGCAAAATAACTCTTTTTACCTGCTTTTCTATCTGCCACCTTTTTACTCTCTAATCTATCCACTAAGTCACTGGATTTTAAACTGCAGGTAATGACCCATTTAGTAGGTTGTGAAATCAATTTAGTCAGTCATGACCAGAATTTAAACAAACAAACAAACAAACAGAAAATGAAATGGAATAAACTTGAATACTTAATGTTAGTGTTTATTATACATTTAAAGTATGGTTCTATAAAAATTTTATTTTAGTTAAACATATGTGTGCATTGAATCATGACATATAATAATGTATTTCTTACTGTGAGTTATAGTTAAAGAAGTTTACGGTCAAAAATGCTGCTGCACTGGCAATCCCATGAGAACTGATACCTTGGACACAGTTACAAGATTCCCAACAAGAGCCATGTGCATTGGCAGTAAATATTCATTCAGTGAATGGAAGAATACCGTCTTGCCAGCCTTTAACTCATTTTTCTTTTTATTTCTTCTATATCACTCTAATATTGAAGAGTTAAAGACTGACCAGCCAGCTTTTTAGCTTGACTCTTCTGGTTTTCCCAGTATTGTATTATAGTTTACACCTCTTAGCTCTATTTACCACTGAGTTACTTAACATGAAGCCTTCATTTATATCAAATTGTCAGGCTCACTGTCACGTGACTATACCACATGCTCAACTGTCTCAATGACTGGTTTTGCTGTGCTCAACTTTAAAAAATATATATGTTCCACCTCCAACTCTCCAACACACACACACACACACACACACACACACAAACACACACACACACTTTTTCACTTATTCAGTCTTTAGTCATCCCTTAAATTCTCAACTAAGCTTCAGGACTTCTTTTACTATCTTGGACCACTGTCTCTGAATTCATAGCTTTTATTGACACTGTCCACTAATTTACTAATGCATGGTCCACTGCTGTAGGCCATATATTTTGCTGCATTTTATGAAACTTTTCAGAACTTTACTCTTCCCTAGCCACTTAGAATGTAAACACTAGAAAGGCAGGTGTCACATCATGTGTCCCTTGCAGTGACATATACATAACAGTCCCTCAATAAATAACATAGAGGTTTCATTCAAATATTTTAAAAACATTCCTCCCTCAGCGAGATACTTTCTACTTCTTGGCATAATCCATTCACCATTCAAATATGTATGGGTAAAGTGAAGAACAGCCCCTTCTAGTTAGAGTTAATCAGTGCCAGATCTATATCTTGTTATCTACTGGATATGCGATCCTGAAGTCGGATTTATGAGCATTATGAGCAGCCTACACCAAACAATCTGACATCTCCAGTCTGCAATGCCTTCATTTAAAGCAAGTTTATCCAACATGCAGCCCAACACAAACTTGTAAACTTTCTTAAAACATTATGAGATTTTTTTCTGTTTTAGCTCATCAGCTGTAATTAATGTTAGTGTATTTTATGTGTGGTCCAAGACCATTCTTCTTCCAATGTGGCCCAGAGAAGCCAAAAGATTGGACAACACCCCTGTATTTTAAAGCATGCCTCCTCTGACTGTCACAAGGCAGAGTTAGTAGCAGCCATCAAAACAAATATCACAAGCCCATGACATTTCTTATGCAGTCAATAGCACCATGCTGATTTCACAAAACAAAAACCAAAATAAAAAGTGCACCACATAGTGAAGATAACTTAAAAATAATTTGTTAGTTCATGCATCCAAGCAAACTGTGATGACAGATCACAAATAAGTGAAAGGATGTCAGAGAAAACAAGCATATATAGTCTGCTTTTGACAAAACAGTCAAAAATTACTCACATGTTCAGTAGTATCATCAAATTCCCACTGATTGAGAATAAGAAGGTTGGGAGGAAAACAAAATAAAAAGAAAAAGAATTTAAAGCCTTATACAGGCAGTGTTGCCCTTGTTAGATTAAAAAAATCAAAAAAATAAACAAAGCAGTGTGTACAATAAAATTCCAAAGAATGTGTGATTTGCTGCCGCCTCCACCTCTGATTGGGAAGTCAAATTAAATATCCTTTGTTACTGTTATCACTAAAACCAGCTAACATTCTTTAAATGTATGGTTCACTGAAACACAGCAATGAGGCACAGAAAAAGTTAATGTTTCTAATCATATCCTACTCGTATTTATTTTGACTTCTATCTTAAGTTACACAATTAAAAGTCACTATTTAGATTAATATCTTTCATTATATTTGACACTTATAACTTCAATGAAGTCCTGTGAGATGTAATGAAATTTCAGTGAAGAGTCAAGGAAAGTAAATGAAATGGGAAAGAAAGAAAATACACAAGGAAAAACAGCAATTAATAAAGAAAAGCCAAAGAAGAAGAGAAAAAAGACAGAGTTGACATTTAATGCATTTGGTATTATATAATTTCGTTAACTACCATATTTTACAATGGAAATAGGGAGAGCATTACAGTTCTGTAATGTAAACTATCTAAGAACCAAAGGAGAACACCAAAGCACACTGGTCATATTGTTTTCTTTTCCATAATTGTAGACTTACAAGATAAAACGCAGCAAAGATGGCTTTAATTTTATACTATGATAACTTTCTTTTTATAGGCACTACATAATAATTATTTATACAAATCAAGTCAATGGCCCCTTTCCCGTGTTGAAGGGGTATTACGAAGCTCTACTGCATTTACAGAAGTGGCCTTGGGGTAGATAAGTGAGCAATGAATCCAGATCCCTTTACTTAGAATGTTTCAAAACTGAAGAAAACATGAAGACTTTTGAGAGTTGACTTGTATTAAGACTTTGGGGGTAAGTACTTTCCTTAGAGGCACAGGGATATTTATTGCTGTCTTATTTATTTATTTATTTTATTTTATTTTTTGAGATGGAGTCTTGCTCTGTTGCCAGGCTGGAGTGCAGTGGTGCGATCTTGGCTCACTGCAAACTCCACCTCCCAGGTTCAAGTAATTCTCCTGCCTCAGCCTCCCTAGTAGCTGGGACTACACAGGCGTGTGCCGCCACGCCCGGCTAATTTTTGTATTTTTAGTAGAGATGGGGTTTCACCATGTTGAGCAGGACGGTCTTGATCTCTTGACCAGAGGATCCGTCCACCTTTACAGACAAGAACGTAGAACTGGGCAACCTGGTGCCGCAGTTTCCAACTTGCTTCATAATCTTTCCAACTTTCACACAAAGAAACGCATTTTCATTTGAAATAAATTTCAAATGTTTTTACAAACTCCATCCTTTTCCCTGCCAAGTCACCAATTTCTTGGATAATGAAAGTATTCCAATGATCATAACATCCTATCCCCATGACATCTCATCACCATTTGACACAGCAAAGGTAAGCCAGTACATGAGTCATGTACAATTTTCAGCATGGTGGTTACAAGTTGAAATCTTCATCTTCCTTTCAGGAAAATATGTAAAACTCAAGTGAATTTATTATGGGACTATCTTTGAATCACCTCTAATTTATGAAAAATTTTGGAAATTTTCAATGCTCTGTTTTAAACAACTAATTATAAAACCGGGTTGTGATACCATAGTTTCAAACCACTGCCCTAAGATCAATACAATTTCTCACATACTCAACTACTCATTTTTAGTACTTTTTTTTAAAACCTTGGTTCAACATAAGGATCCCACTTATTCGCTAGGAAATTCTGATTTAAATTTTAATATCATTGTAACGATCTTCATTTGCTGGGACATGAAACAATGAGTTTCATCAAATATGTAATTTGATGAAGAAGTACTAAATATAATACTGAGTACCTGTCCCTGAATAAAAATGTCTATTCTTCAGTGGAAGAAGACACACATTTAGAAATTAGAACAACTAAGTTCCACGTTGTTTTAGCACAGAAGAAAGTAGATTCCATCAGCAAAATTGCAGTTTAGAAATCTTCCCTTTGACTCAACTAAGTCAATCATTTTTTGAAGTCAGAAAGGCAAACTCAAATATGGTTGTAAAGGGTTGAACATCTGTATTTTAAGGAAAAAGTAACATGTTTTTAATCAGACTTGAGTGTCATTACATTACAATTCCCTTCCTCACTTGATAGTAATTCTGATTGAAAAGATCAATATACATCAATGTGAAATGAAAACTAGAATTTTGTATAGGATTTTTTAAATGTCGAAAAACTAAAATAAGAGCAATTTCCAGATATGAACTAAGATAAACTTATTATATAATAACAGAGGTACATAATTTCAGAGGCTTACCTGTGCATCAGCCAGCATGACATCTTTCAGCATGGGCTGGCCCTTGGGCTCACCATTTTCCATCCTCACATAATGCACCTGATATCCTCTTATCTGGCCATGCTGTTTATTGGGCACGGGTGAGCGCCATGAGACTTTAACAGATGTTGAGTTGACAGCCTCTACCTCGACTTTGCGAGGAGGACCACTAGGAACTGGAACAACATCATTGGATAAAAGAAATTATAGGCACTTGTCCCACCCAATCAGAGCATTTTCTGCATTTTCTTTACTTAGGTTTCTCTTTCAAAAAATGGGTAAACCCACTATGTTTCCTTTGAAGAATACAAACATTTTCAACCAATGAAAATGCTTAACCAATCTGCTCTACCTTTTAAGAAAAGATCAAAAAACATGACCGATGCAAAAAAAAAAAAAAAATGGAAGAAAAAAAGAGTATCAGAGAAATAGAAAAACATGTAAAAAATGTACAAAAGCCAAGGAAGATGCTTTGAGGTTCAAAGCATTAAAGCACAAAGAGGTATAGCATTGAAATAATAACAAAAACTGGCTGTTGATTGTTGTGTGTTTTTTAAAGGTTTCTTTTTAAATGGCAGAATAAAAAGATTCTTGATTATATGGATTATCTTCTCTTTTTTTTCTCATATCAAAGTTATTCCATACAAAAGATGCCAAAAATTCAATGTTGAGCATCAATGTCTCTGAAATATGTAAGACAAAAAGGCAACAAAAAGGCAAGAAGGCAGTTTTGAAAAGTTAACTTCAAAATGTAAAAGAAGTGACTACAAAAAGCCAAGAAAAACACAGAAGACTTTAGATGGAGGTACAGAGACGGGCTGGACTGCAAGACCATAGGAGCCAACAGTTCTTTTAAAGAGAAGCAAATTACTGCATTGAGATTGAAAAAAAAGGGGAAAAAAAAAAAAAAAAAAAAAAAGCCCAGGCTGTAGCAAAGACAAGTCTTTGGCAAAAATACTAAAGTAACAGCAATGCTGGGTAAAAACATGAGCAGAGAAAAAAGATTACTGTGAGCCTATTGAAAGACAGCAGATCAAGACTGTGTCAGAAGGGTGCAAACTGACGTAGCGGAGGCAACATACCATCTTCATTGGTTCGAATCAACACGGACAAGCTCTCAGGGCCAGGGCCGACATCCGTATGGGCTGTCACAGTGATCCGGTATTCAGTCCATTTTTCCAGCTGTTCCAAAAGGTATTTGGTAGTGTCCGAAGGAATTCCCAAAATCTCGTGAGGCTTGTCATCTTCCCCATCCACTGCAGTATACTTGATGGAGTATTCAGTGATAATGCCATTCTGTTTTTCCACTGGTGGAGGTTGCCAACTTACCAAAATACTAGTGGAACTTGGGCTGGTGCAACTAATGTCTTGAGGAGGAGCTGACGGCTCTTATTTTGGTAGTGAGTTAAAGGAGGATTTAAGTGAAAGGACAGGAGTGGTTGAAAAAAAAAATGATAAAACAAAAGAAAAGGCAAAAATAAATAAACGAACAATAAGGACAAAATGAAAATAAGGCTTTGAAACTTAAATTCTAATGACAAATTATGTACCTTGGCTTAGTAATATGAATAAACCAAAAAGAGAATTAATGACCAAAAATAATTGTTAAATAATGGGTAGGGGGAATATGTGAAAATGAGACCTCGAGATAATGGAGCCTCAAATAAAATTACCTACCTGTGATAAAAATTCTTCTAAACCAATCCCTCAGTATCTCCCACCCCCACTATACTGACTACCCAGCTTCAAAAAAGCTGCAAATAGTGCTAGTATTTACTTGAGGGTCTGATGATGCTTCACAGATGTTTCCAAGCTTTCACTTCTATATTCTAGAATGAGGATGGTTTACATACAGTACTCATTTGTGAAAGGCTTCTTAAGTGTGAAAAGTTACAATAACTGCTAATGCCCTTCTACCAGTTCCAATTAAAAATAAATAAACAACAAACATAAGAGGGTTCACTCTATCTGAAAAACTGAGTTTGCCTGACCAGTTTTAATAATAAAAAAAATGTTAACATTGATCGTAGCCCATATACAGTGAGCATGCAGAATCAATAAAGGATGAAAATGCAGAGTCCAAGATTTACCTACCCGAGGGTAATGTCAGGATTGTTGATTCTGACTGTAACTTGTACTTACCCTACATCAGCTTTCAGCTTTTTAATTATAACTCTTCTTGAGACACCATTGCTAGTGAAGAATTAGACCCCACCAGCAAAATTTGGTAAAATCAATAATAATCATTTATCCCTTACAAAATGTCAATAACACAGCCATTAAAAAGAACTGTTTTTTTAAAAACCCAAGTATCAACTGGAAAAGATATAATTTCTGTGCAAAATTTCTTTCACTTTGTACATAATTATTCATACAATGTAGGGTTTATATTAGACTTAAAAGACATACTTTCTTACTGCCCATTCTAAATTAAACTAGTCACTTTCTGAGCAATTATTTTCCATCAAATTAACCAAGCATTATGATTTTAAAAAATTAAAAATCAATAAAAGACAGCACAATTACTATCATTATTTAAAACTTAATAATATTATGTTCCTAAAGAAGAACAAACAAGTGGGCAAAGATAACACAAGTCCATACACACACGCATATATTTTTAAAGCAATGTATATGGTAGACTGAATAAAGCAATCCTATATTTCATATTTGAATGTGTAGTCTGGGGATTTCCCTAGACTTTGTGAGTCTTAATATTACGGAGTGCCAGGTGTATCCAATTGTTCAGGGGATTATCAGTCTTTCTTAATGTACGTGCCTTGTGTTCATTATTACAGTCAATCAAAATAAAAGCTCTCTGTATTGACAAAAAAGAAATCCTCATAGGACAGCCTTGTAAATTTGGAATAAGATTTGCAAAACCACTAGAATCTCATTTTTATTGATTCTGACTAGGGGTTCTTATATCTCAAATTATAAAACTATTTTACATGCATTATCATTATTCATAATAAATTGAGTTGTTCATGTAACAGCAAGGACTCATCTGTAATTCTTTTTAAAAAGCTGATTTGGTTTTCACTAGGGCTATCTTCAGACCTCCTATTTTGTGAGAATATATTCAACACCATTTGAAAATTTTACTTTAATAAAATAAGGAATAGATAAGTGTTTGATGTGCTTATAAAAAGTCTATTCAATATGTGTGTGTGTGTGTGTGTGTGTATATATATATACACACACATGTTAAAAACTGAGGTTTGTAAACCATGGGAAATATAATATTGAAGCATGTAACATTTCTCTTAATTAAATGCTTGGTTTTTAGAAATTATCTTCTACAATACTATTTATTAGCCTGCCTGGAATTCAAAGCAGACATACAGAGAACGCATTAATTTACATGCTTACGCCTTTAAATGAAAGAAAATTTTATGGGAATAAATGATAATCACTAATAGATTAAACATGATCCTAATCATTTTCATGTGAATAATCATGCTTTAAAGAGGGAAAAACATAAATTTTATTATCAAAAAACCCTGAAAGTTTTCAAGTTTCTATAGAAAATGAAATGGTGGAAAACTGGCTTATTTGTATGGAAGGAAATTAATCTGTTAAATCATAAATTTCATGTTTGCTGATAGGTCTAAACATGAGGTTAACAGAGCATCTTCTTGACAAAATTCAATGTATTTCTACTACAGATATCTATTGTATAATTCACTATGTCAAAAAGTAAAGACAAAATACCACACAAAGAAATCTAAGAAAATAACTCAACAAAACTCTTCAATTCAAGGTAAATAGTATTTTTTATGAATGAACTGTAAACACATACTAATAAAAAGCAATTAATAATAATAAGCCACCAAACTTTCCATCAAAAAACAAAATCCTGTATAATACTTTATGCAAAACAATCTGCCCTGGGAACAATTAACCCCCATTGTGATAAACCCAGCTATGCTTAAGGGTAACAGCTCCAAAAAGAAATTGAACCCGAGGAAACAAAATACAATTTAGAATTGCAAATATGTTTGCGATTATTCCATTGTTTCTTAATTTGTCCACATACAGATTTTCTGTCAGTGTTCCAAATTTCCACATGTACTACACACAGAGTTAATAAGAAACAAGTCATCAGAGCTGAGCTTTTCTTAGTAGAAACAAATACATGAAATAAGGACTTGTTTGATTGCAAAGCTAAAGCCTGTGTGCTTAAAAAAATAAAGTTTTTTTTGTCTTTTGCAGCCTCTTTCATTTGCGAAGCCCTCCTATGATTATTATACAGGGTTCTCAATGTGAATTTTGCTTTAAAGCCTTGTAATTCATTAAACGGGGCTTGATCTAACTCCTTTCACCCACATTTCACCCATGGACGTCTACTACCTTCTTTAAAAGTCTTTCAGTGTAGGAAGTGGGAAGGTGGGATCTGTTATTTGGATCAAGTGATGAGACCAAAATAAGTCACAGTTACACTTTCACCTGTGAAGTGTGATGCATACTAACCTAGAGACTAACTATTAAGTATATTAGCAGGTTTGCTTATTGGTGAAGGTGAAAGCTAGCAACATCTCCCAGAGGAAATAAAAAAGCAGAAAATAAGCAAAGAGAGACACCTACTTGACTGCATGGTTCTAGCTGATATTTCTGCAGTAGAAGCACCCAGGCCTTGAGGGGAGCGTGCAGCCAGACGGAAATAGTATAAGCTGTTTGGTTTCAGTCCTTGCAGCCTATATGATGTCCCTGGCTCAATGGTAATTCGTTGCTGGAAGCAATAAGAGAATGTGGTCATCTTCAGTAAGGTTCATGCAAATACTTTTTAATCATACTGTCTGGACCATCAGATTTCTATCATCAGGATTATAATCTCATCAAAATATCACCAAAAGAGTCAATAGTGAGTATCCAGGGCTATACTAAGGAAATTATATAATGAAAATATCAGTTTAAAAGGCAAGTTTCTACAAAGGTAACTGGAATAAGGGAAGTCAGAGATCTTTTTAATGTTGACACAGTCAGCCAAACACATCAGATAAGACGAAGACTGAGAGGCCAACACCCGTGAGTATGTTCTGCCGTTAAATGTGTGTATGTTGCTGTGACACAGATCACAAAAGAAAATGACCCCTGCCCCTGGTAGTGGAATCTACCCAACATGTGCAAATTTAATTGAACAGATGTCTACTCATCTCCCATGACCTTCTGAAATCTCAATTGGAGGCAAAGAAAACATGACCAGAAGTAGCAACAGTAACCAGTATACAATTTACAGGAGGTTGCTATAAAAGAGATTTGAAATTGCCAAGTTTTAATGGGTAAAATATCACGTTAGTCACTAAAGAAAGTTGAATAATTTATCTGAAACCACATTACTACCCTAGGTTGATCTAAAATAACTGAAAACCTTACTTGCTTTGTGAATAAAGAACCACAGACAGAAAAAAAATAGATTCACAAATGTTTGTGGACTTTTGATATACGATTTCGTTAATCAAATGCTATAACTCTCACCTTCCGTGCTTAAAATTTGTCATTTAGCAAAAATATAAGTGTCTATGGGTAATCAATCTTGAACATCAGCCTACAGTAAACCTTAAAATGCAAGTGAATACACAATCTAGTAATGGTGTGTGTAATCTTAACACTTTATCAAATAGTGTTTGCTATTCACACAAACAAATCAGTTAAGAAGAATTCAAGGCCGGGCACGGTGGCTCACGCCTGTAATCCCAACACTTTGGGAGGCCGAGGCGGGCGGAACATGAGGTCAGGAGATCGAGACCATCCTGGCTAACATGGTGAAATCCCTTCTCTCCTAAAAATACAAAAAATTAGCCGGGTGTCGTGGCGGGCGCCTGTGGTCCCAGCTACTCGGGAGGCTGAGGCAGGAGAACGGCGTGAACCCAGGAGGTGAGGTTGCAGTGAGCAGAGATCGCGCCACTGCACTCCAGTCTAGGCGACAGAGTGAGACTCTGTCTCAAAAAAAAAAAAAAAAGAAGAAGAAGAAGAAGAAGAAAAATTCAAATATAAAACTAGAGAAACCATCCCTAGGGTGTTCTGACTTACAAATACAAAAGTTTTCAGGAATTTTAGATCCACCGAGTAAGAAATAAAGAAATTCCCTAAATAAGCAATTGTGGAGCACAGTAGCTATGCCAACATTTAAGCATCACAATTCTCCTTTACTCTTTGTATATATGTATGTTTGTGTCTATGTATGCCTGTATTTTAGTTTGGTGGTCGTGATGAAGGTTTAAACAATTCAGTGCTGATTTACGCCTTACAGAAAACACCAATGGCTCAAGTTGTACCATGAATACTTTAACTCATATCTGCATTTCAACTATATAACTTTCTGAGTGCTTGATTTATATTGGCTTTGTTAGCTAAATCTAAAACCACTGCATTTAAAACCTATTCTTTTGAGATTCTGCTCAATTCAAACAGATGGAATAAAATAGAAGTTTACAAGAACATATTGATTTATTATAACATCCAAAATTATGTACTACAAGTTAATTGAGAGTAGTTCATTTAGTATGTGAGTTTTTTAAAAGATATTCTTTATTAGAACACAGGGACTGTTTCACTTTGTGAAGATTTTTTTTTCATATAAAAAATGCTAAGAGGCATAATAAAATGAATATATGAGTGAAGTTCTCAAACATAGTGCCATTAACTCCTTTTGTCCTAATGTTCCCCATTGGATTTCACAATAATAAAAGAAACATATTTATTACTATTATGTATTCTCATTCTGAAAATGTTAGATGTATCTTAATATCGATTTCTATAATGTATTCAAACTGCACTCAAGAAGCAGCAGACCCTAACCGTTAACAACACAGACTCTGGAACTCGACTGCCTAGACTCAAATCCCAGCTCTGCCATCCACTAGTGCGAGACTTTCAGCACATTATTTAACTTTTTTTCCATGCCTCCATTTTATTATATGTCAAATCGATTAATAAGAAAGGCTAGCTCCAGTGCTACTATAAAAATTACATGCATTATTGATGGTGAAACCCTTAGAACAGTGCCCATTAATGAGTTAATTATATTGATTTTCATTTCTCTTTGCAGTGACGATCAACAATTGCCATGCCTTCTACAATCTGTTATTTTATTTGCACAGCATACTCAAATGTTATACACACTCACCTTCATACCAAATACTTTTTAGCAAACAAACATTTGCTATTGGGGAATCTTTAAAACCAGGGTGGAAAAATTCATCTAGCCAAGGACTTTCATTAACATATAGAGCTAATTTAGTCACCTGTCCCCACAGTGACTTAAATACTTTCATGAAGAAGAGAAAGTCCTCAAGTCTCATTGAGTATTTATTCTTCCATAACCTGATACATCTATGGAACTTGGAACTCTGTCAGAAGCACATTCCAACAGGAACAAGAGTTATTTTGTTTTGTTTTTCCCCAAAGCCTCCAAATAACCACTGTTTTTTGTCATTATTGTTGTTTTGGGGTTTTTCTTGGGGGGGAGGGGGAGTCAAGTTCCTCTTTTAATTAGTAAATCTTTTCCGTCAAGGTCCTCAATAGCTCTCTGACCAAGAATGTGGATAAATACACAAAAATAAAAAAGTGGCCCAACGTAATGAATAATTCCCAAGGTGAGAAGCACTATAGTCTTACCTCCTCTCCATGCTCCCCATCTTTGTAGACCAGTTCATAGTTGGCAATGGTATCTGAACGTGGAGGTGTCCAAGAGAGCAAAATACTTGTTTCAGACTCAGGTTCTGCTTTGAAGTTTAGTGGCTGCCCTGGTACTAAAAACAGGGAGGCAATGGATTGAACTCACAATCACCAGGAGTATTCACAAAGTTCTTCCATTAGCGTAACCTGTTTAAACCTTTCGAAATCTGTACACATGTACCAGCTTAGTGGAAAACAAGCTCCTTTACATTGTCCAAGTTAACCTCTTTGTATACAGGGCGAGTACAATGTTATAAATCCTGCTCTGGAGTAGTAGAACATCTACACAAGATATAGTAGAACTGATAAGTATAAAGTATATCGGCCTCTGAATTCAATTTTAAGGAAAAAATTCTTTACTTCATGATATGGTTGTTAGTAATAAATAATATAATTTACATAAAGCACTTGAAATATTGCCAAAAGCATAATAAGTACAAAATACCTAAAAGTATTGTTATTTACAACTGAGTAGGAACTTACTCTCTAGCACTACATGTAACATTCAAAATTATTTCCAATTAAATTTATGAAATCCTACCTTTACTCCAATAACAAAACCTAACAGGCAAACAGAATCACTCAGCGTTTTTTCTTACCAGCCCACATTTTGAAGAAGAGGTGTGAGAAAGGAAAAACAAAACAAAACAAAACTCTATCACTTACAAATAATGACTTCTAATCTCTAAACTATGTTAAATTATTTAATGAACTACACCTAATACAAACAAAATATCCTCCCTAGTGCCACAAAACTAAACTACTAAAAAAATTAAGAAGTTTATAGAATACACTTATCAGAAATATGGTAACTTAAAGAGATCATCTATAATTCTCATGTTAGCCATGTAATCTATTCGACAGACAATTTGGAAGAGCTGTTTATCAGCTGTAACAAAGAATGGAAAGTCTATTCAGTTTAAAACACCTTACTCAAATGTACTAGAATGATTACTAACCTAAACTTTCTAGTCCACACCTGAGCCTATCAGTTCCCCTCTATTTATACACAAGGCTGAGTCAGGGTGTCACTGGCACATCTAATCGTACATTGTTCTTGGCCACTGTCTGCTCTGATTGGTGAGTGCCTATGCTTTCCCAATTGTAAAATATTTTGATCATTACCCTTGATATT
Source organism: Pan paniscus (assembly GCF_029289425.2). Taxonomy (NCBI): domain Eukaryota; kingdom Metazoa; phylum Chordata; class Mammalia; order Primates; family Hominidae; genus Pan; species Pan paniscus. The sequence continues at coordinate 116,083,096 of NC_073260.2, read as the reverse complement.
ATGGCATGTCTCAATGTGCTGTGGCTGAACATATGTTCATATTCCCTCAAGTTTAAATGAGAATTCCATTTATATTTAAAGAAAAAAAGAGAACAATAATACTTCATAGCAGAGGAGTAAAAAAACATCTAAAGTGTGCTTTAAAACATCTAAAGTGGCAACCTCAGCGAAAATATTTTAAAATACATATAATACAGTATAATTTGTAGTTGAAAAGAAGCCTTTGGAGAAAATGTATTGCTTTCCTTTTCTTTTATAGTTACATCTCTGTACTACGGCTTTAAAAAATGCCCTTTGTTAAAGCAGTCTGCAAGAATGATTTGTAGAATTCCTAATGATAATTTTATTCCTCTGGTAAGTCAGCCTGTGTATATGTGTGTATATGTGTATGTGTATGTGTATGTGTATGTGTGTGTGTGTGTGTGTGTGTGTAAAGGAATATATGTTTGGACTGATGCTTAAGGTCACAAATAATCAGTGCTTCATATTTCTAGTTGCCTTCATCATCTTTTCTCTCTCTCTTTTTAAAAATCACAGGCCTTGAGAGTCTCATTGATTTGATGCCTCTGGGAGCTTACTTTCTGAACAGAGTATCACAATTTTTTTCCCCAGTACCTGCCCAGTGGGTGACCTAACACTATCATTTAGATTGAAAGGTGGAAGCGAAAGAAGATAAAAGATTGAGAAGCAAGAGGCAGAGGGACAGAGGGGAACAAAACACAAATAGGCAAACTGCAAAGCAAATGGAAAATGCGTTATTTCTAAAAGGGAAATACCAAAAGCACTGGCAGGAGCAATAATGGAAACAAGAGTGACCAGATAGATGGGAAAATTATCATAGGATCTAATATTCACATGATAAAAGGGTTTCTCAGGCTAAAAATGCACACATATGCCTATGTATGCAGTCACTGATTTTTTTCCTAGTTTTATATGCTTCTTTCTTTCTCCCAATTTCCTGGGAAATAAGAAAGTTTGTGTTAACTCCTGACTCAAACCAAACCGGAGTACAGTATGGTCAAGAATTAGAAACACAGACAACACTGGAGGGCTGCTCTCGGGATAATAATTGCTTGTTATGCATTTCTTCCCTGCCTAATGCTAATAATAAATTGACACTGATTGAAAACATCTTGGAAACCTAATTAACTTTTTCTTACTTAAACTGTTTACTTTTTGCTTTTAATTTGTCTTGAGTAAATTCCCGGTTGGTCTCAATATTTCATTCTTGTTTAGTGACACAAGCTTCGTCTGATCATCTAATTCTGCTTGTTTCTATTAAGAGCCCCTTCCTTCTAAATAATGACTTAAGTAGGCACATCCAAGTCTCAGAAAGTACACTGTCCTTTTTATTCTTGCACAAAGCTAAAGGTTGGCGAGACGACTTGATGCAAAGTATCTTCATCTAATGTACAGGGGGTTCTCTCCTGTTCTTTCCTTATCCTTCTTTTGAAATGGTTCGGAGGGTAACTTCATTTATTAGATTTTAAACTTGTGGTACAGGCTTAAGCATGGTAACTCACATCTGTAATCCCAGCACTTTGGGAGGCCAAGTTGGGAGGATTGCTTGAAGTCAGGGGTTCGAGACCAGCCTAGGCAACATAGCAAAACCCTGTCTCTACAAAATAATAAAACTTAAAAAAATTAGCCGGGCATGGTGGAGCATGCCTGTAGTCCCAGCTGCTTGGGAGGCTGAGGTGAGAGGATCACTTGAGTCCAGGAGGGTGAGGCTACAGTGAACGATGACTGAGCCACTGCACACCACCCTGGATGACAGAGTGACACCCTGTCTCTACAAAAAAATAAATAAATAATAATATATAAAATAAACATGTGGTGCGAATACAAATGCTCAGAGGTGTCAGGTAATTTAGATGAGTGAGAAGGCCACATGGGGCCTGGGGCCCAGTGGAGAGTGCCCACCACCTGAAGAGGGACCGCAGGCCATGCTCAGTGACAGCAGGTTGCTGCCTTGTGAAATGTGGGCGCACTCTTGTCCCAGCTTCAGATTTCCTTCACAGAAGTTGATCATGAACCTTCCAGGTAAAACCTTTCCATTCTTAATTACTGAAAATTAATCGAATTTTAAAAGCACTGTATGGGGCAAAATGTGTCTACAGGCTAGATTCGGCATATGGGCCATGAAATAACCTAAAATAAACTTTCATGATCTCAGGCTCCAGGCTCATCAATGGCTTAAGAATGCACTACCCACACTTCCTCGGGAACTGAGGGTGTACCTAATGATATCACTTCCTCAGGGCATTTTGTCATATTTGAATCCACAACCAGGAAGCTGAGGATACAAAGGAATTTTTTTAAATGAGGTATAAAATGAATGTATTTTTAAATTCCCAACCTATTGGTCCTAATGAGCATAATATATGTATATAAGAAAACACTTTAGGGGCTACAGACTGTCATATTTGTTTTCTCTGGAACACTTGAGACATGGGACTACTTTCATTATCTGTCAAATGAATTTTTATATCAAATATTGGGTCTACAGAAGTTCCATTTCACATTTCTGTTAATGTTTTCTCTCTATATATGTATTTATACATATAAATGTATACACGTAAATATTTACCTACATTTTATTTATTTATTTATTTATTTAGCTTTGAGACAAGGTCTTACTCTATCACCCAGGCTGGAGTGCAATGGCACAATCATGGTTCACTACAGCTTTGACCTCCAGGTCTCAAGTGCTCCTTCCACCTCAGCCCCCTGAGTAGCTGAAACTACAGGTGTGTGCCATAACACCCGGCTAATTTTTTAATTTTTTTTGTACAGACAGGGTCTCAATATGTTGCACCAGGTTGTCTGAACTTCCTGGGCTCAAGAAATCCTTCCACCTCGACCACTCAAAGCACTGAGAGTATGGGTGTGAGCCACTGTGCCTCGCCTTCTTACACACAGATATTTTATGCTCTTGTAATCATTACACATCACGGTTTCTCACCGGTATTTTTTTTTTTTTACCTTCACTTACCAGTCCTTTGTCTATGTATATCTTATTTTATTTTTATTTTATTCAAGAGTTTTTCTGTGCTGTAACATTTCCTTCACTGATTAACTGAACATAAATTTTATAAGAAAATGTGAGATTCTAGGAAAATCATGGGCAAATAAAAACAACATATCCAGACCTTTAAGCAGTTACTTCATATTCAAAGGAGAGATCTGATATTGACCATAAACCAGATTTACAATAGGACATGGAAAGCAGAAATAAAATAAGTAAAAATTTTTCTTTAATATTATATTTAAGAAGTCATTATATACTGTAAAAGTATGTCCATCCTCTTGATTACTTATTTAATGTCCACAAGGAAATAGAAATGTGAGCTATCAAGTCCCTAAAATAAGATCATAATCCCACTGATACATGTTAAGTACTTGAGTATTACTATAATTACACTCTATATAAATATGTGAAAGCAACTCAAAGACAAGGGATAAAAAAGACTAACAAGAGAAACCTTCACATTATCAGATGCTGATATATTAGAAGAGATTAATATTTGAATAAAATTTCGAGATTATCTCTAAAGAAAGGTTGACACATAATGCACTGCTAAACAACAGTTTCATCTTGCTATAGTATAAATATGAAATATGACCAAAGATACTAGAAAACCCATGATTGCTAAAATATCCAGTATTTTACTAAGGTACATGTTTTAAAATGTGTGTATCTAGCATATTGATAAATGATAATAACAATAAAACCGACAGCCAGAATTATAACGTTAGTAAAACAAAGCAAAATTCAAAACAAAGAGTCTGATGTGTAAATGCCACAAATATATCATTGACAAAATAAGTACTTAATACACAAGCATCAGCACAAATCTTATTCTCAACAGTCATTAAATATAAATGAGAAAAAGTTAAATTTTATTATAGTTGTATTTATATCCAGTGCTCCTTTACTCATTGCTAAATCTATTCAGAAAAAGCATTTAAATTGGACTCATAACTTTGGTTATTAGAAAGCAGTCTTTTTCTAGTTTGCTTGCATAGGCCTGTTGACATACACTAATGAAATGATTTATAAACTTCTGGAAACCTAACAGACTTTGTCTCTAAATGTCATAGCTTATATTTTAACACTTTTGCAATGCCCAGAATTTGTAATAGCATTAACATCCCTAAAATGTTTAAAGTTGATACTAGTCATTAGTATTTGATAAATATATATAATTCTTTATCTTTTGAAGGCATATACTGTTAAAGGTATATCCATATAAGTCAGATGATTTTCAAGAATCTATTAAATGAATAGATGTAATTAGAGGTCAGACATGCTTTCTAAATACAGTTCAGAAAAAAGACACATATTAGGATTTAAGATTTATAATGCCTCTAATTAGCATGAACATCAAGCAACATTTAATGCATTAGGTTTGAGATTTAACTTACTACTTCTTTGTCAGAGTTTTATTTGCACTTCTTCTATAAAATATAGTTACCCTATGCTTTTGGTATAATTACCTTTATAAGAAAACTATAGGAGCTCCTTTTTTCCTTCCTGAATGTGTTTTCTAATAATGAAAATATTTTTCTAGCTTAATATAAATACTTTCCTTGTCAATGGCCATATATTCCCCATATTTTCAAGGTAAACTAGTTGCAAGTGACTTTGTAATGCCAGAAGTTAGAGCTATGGAGAACTGAGAAGATTGACCCATATTTCAGAAAATAATCATCTCAATGAAAGTCTTTTCATATTTGAAACCATTTAAACATTACTCAACACGGTCAACTGTACTAATGTTCACAATCAAGGAGAAAAACTCTCTGACTGTAAAACAGACAGATCATATTCCCATTTTCTGTATTACCAGAAATACACAAATTTACATCAATCCTTCACTTATATCCATCTGTGTGACTCATATTAGATCAAATCAAAAGTGAGACTTCTCTCTTAAACTCACTTTGATCCTAAATACTGTTCTTTTGGAATCCGGTTTCAAACAAAAATAGGAATGTGAATGTCACAGAATGAAAGATAATAAAATTAAATGAGTACCTTTTAGACACAGAAGACATCAAAATGTACATTTCTGTGTATTTGTATTTAAAATGTACTTCAATTCCTACATATTATTGAGCAGTAAATTTTTATAGGGTTAGAGGAGAAAAATTGCAGTGAAAATAATCATATCCTTAAATTTTATATCTCATAATGGTTATCATCCTAGCAATCATCCTAAGAATTCTTTAGTCAGTAACTTTCTTGTTACTCCTTTTTCTTAAGGAGCAGCTCAGCATTAATTTACATCAGAACAAACATCATTGTTTTTGGCAGGTGTCCACCAATATCCACTGGCCTTTTTAATTAAGCCTATAGAACAGATCAAATCATTGTGCTATTTTGGAAGGTTTTCTTAGCTTATTGAGCTTGGCAGGCAGTCATTACATCACTATATATCTCTCAATCAACATGTATTAAAAGTAAAACTATTATGGAAGATTCTTGGAAACATCTTCATGCAAAAAAGTTAGTTAAACAGAGTGGGAACAACTATTCTAATATATCTATGTCCCATTCATCTAGATTTTCTGAGTTCTGTCATTAAATTAAATCAGAGCTTTTGAAAGTAGAGTCTCCAGCTCACAGTAACTCAGTTGCCCCTCTGATAATGCTACCTTCACTGAGTTATGATTCAATGTCATATTCTGTCCACTGGTAATATAAAAAAATAAAGATATGGTCTGTCTACTTAAACATTACTTCTATATTTTTCAATAAATTACGACTGAAGGCATCAGGGTTTTTCATTTAGCATTCTAAATACAAGGATTCTCACAATTGTCTAAGATTCACATTTTGGTTGGATTAGGTTTAGGAAAAATTTTGTTTCTTAGATAATCTTCCTGCCATCAGAAAATAAAAATATGAAACACTATAGATTTCTATGTTTAAACTGGTGCTTATAAAACTTAGAGCCAAATTTATTTAAATTTAGTTAAATTTCAGCCAAATTTACTGCTTGAGTGTAATGATCTTTCATAAAAATGTTCTTCCTTCCACTTCTTTTAGATACACTTAGTTGGTTTTTTTTTTTTTCCATTTCTAAATGTTTTCATGTACTTCTGCACTGGAATAATCTAATAGCTACCTCAGTGTTTCAGAAGTAAGTTATGTATAATTCTTAGATAAATATATGAATAAATGAAACAATTGTGTTTTTCTCTCTTGCCTCTTTTCATTATTGAATACCTATGCTGGCATAAAAACACAAAAACTATCCCATTAAGTAAATTATTAATTTAAAAGGTAATGGTAGTTGATAATGATTAGGCTCTGTGTCCCCACCCAAATCTCTTCTCAAACTGTAATCCCCATGTGTCAAAGAAGGGACCTGGTGGGAGGTGATAGAACAATGGGGGTGGTTTCTCCTATGCCGTTGTCGTGATAGTGAGTGAATTCTCATGAGATCTAATGGTTTTATAAGGGGCTCTTCCCCCTTTGCTCTCCTCTCTCCTGCCACCATGTGGAGAAGGTCCTTGCTTCCCCTTCACCTTCTGCCATGACTCTAAGTTTCCTGAACTCTCCCTAGCCATGTGAAATTGTGAGTGAATTAAACCTCTTTCCTTTGTAAATTACTCAGTCATGGGTATCTCTTTATAGCAGTGTGAAAATGGACTAACACAGCAGTTGAAAGTATCCAGAATCCCTGGATTTAAATTCTGCTTTTGCACTTAGTAACCTTACGACCTACGGCAAGTTTCTGAATCACGTTTTATCCTCTTTGATCTTCAATTTACTCACTGGCAAGTGGGATAATTCCACATCTGCCTAATTGGTTTGTGAGAATAAATACATGCAAAGTTCATAGTATAGTGTCCTCCATATGTTAGCTACTATTATGATGATTACATATTAATAATTTAATGTTTTACATATTAAGTTACAAAATGTTTCCCTCCATTATCTAATCTATACCCTGTTATGAATTTTATTGCATCCCACAAAAATCCATATGTTGACATCCTCATCCCCAGTACCTCAGAGCATAACCTTATTTCAATATAGGATCTTTGCAATGGAATTACTTAAGATGAGGCCATAAGAGTGACCCCAAGTCCGTTATGACTGTGTACTAGTAAAAAGGGAAATTTGGGCACAGGCATGCTTTTGGAAAGAACATAATGTAAAGATGAAGGTAGTGATCAGATGATGCTTCTACATGTCATGGTACAGCAAAGATTGCCAGCAAACCAACCAACAGAAGTTAGGGCAGCAGCATTAAGTATATTTCCCTCACAGCCTTCAAAAGGAACCAATCCTGCCAACACCTTGATCTCAGACTCCCTAGGCCCCAGAACTGTGAGACAATAGATTCCCGTTGTTTAAGCCACCTAGTATGTGGTTCTTTTTTTACAGGAGCACTAGAAAACAAATAGAACCACTACACTCTATAAGGTGGTTATTATTATAGACTAGAAAACTGAAGTTCAGAGAGAGATGACATAAATCACCTAAGGTGACAGCTAATAAACGAAAGCTTGGGATTCAAACCCTGGTTATGTTACTCCAAGACCAGGGATTGAAAAACTAACCACAGCTGAGAAATTTAAAAAGCTCAAAGTGGAATGTAAGTTCCCATATAATTTCTTAGAATTTTTTAATTGTTATGTAGCTGCTAAAACAGTATAATAAAAAGCAATCTCATAATAGTTAACCACTTTTAGTCAAGAAAAAGCAGAACAAGATTTACAGATGTCTACATTTCCCAATGAGAAGCTTTTTTTGGTAAGAACAGCCTACAGTATTTTTTTTCGCATATTACTACAGCAAATAAATACAGAAGTACTGCAAATGGCACACAGAGAAGATATATGGATAGTTTTTAATACAACTGTGGTGAGACATATTTTTATAGCTGGCTTTCCTACAATGTCATAGAGAAAAGAATAAATCCATGAACAAGCCAATAAGAACCAAATAATGGTATGAAAATAAAGGCAGGCAAACTATTAATATAAATGTGCTCTGAGATTCCTAGAAGCAAGGACAAATAGTTAAACATACTTCATATAAAGACTATGACATGAAAACAAGTCAGTGATTCACAGGTATCAGTGAAATAGATGAGACATACATTATCTAGTACTGGCATCTGAGAAAATTTATTAATTCATTGCCAGGATTAGCAATGAGTTATGTCTACAGATTACACTGTCTCCAATAATATGATTATTATGTAGATTTCAAAACAAGCCAACAGCATGATGCCAAAACATTCGTAGATTAATGCAGGTTTAAAAGATGCCAACACAATAAGGAGTCAAAGAAGTAGCTCTCAGATGCTCAAGAATAAACTTTTTTTTTTTGAGATGGAGTCTTGCTGTCACCCAGGCTGGAGTGTAGTGGTACAATCTTAGCTCACTGCAAACTTGCAAACTCCATCTCCCAGGTTCAAGTGATTCTCCTGCCTCAGCCTCCTGAGTAGCAGGAATTACAGGTGCCTGCTACCATGCCCAGCTAATTTTTGTATTTTTAATAGAGATGAGGTTTTGCCATTGGCCAGGCTGGTCTCAAAGTCCTGACCCTCAAGTGATCCACCTACCTCCCAAAAGTGTTGGGATTACAGGCGTGAGCCACTGTGCGTGACTCAAGAATAAACTTTAGAAGAGGCCTGTTATTTTATATTAGCCCAAAGCCAAACTGATCACCTTGACTCAAAGACCAAAGAGGTTTGATAACCTCTTAGGAAAATAAAACCACTGGGAGGGCCAAGTTTTCCTTCATAAAATAGTCTAATGTCTGCTGTAGCTCTTAGCAAAGTTAATCAATCAGGCCCAATGTTCTTTCTGAGATCTCGGTGACTGTCTCTCTTTATCCACTGAGGCCATACAGAGAAAAACAGAAATTAAAGCCACTCAGAGAATATTTATTTTCAAGCCAGTAGCTTCTGGCAAATATAAGCCATTTAAATACCCAAGGCCCTGTAACAGTTTTATTTTTTAGCTTTGTCTTGAACCATCCAATCTTACACAAATTAAATACTCTTTTGAGACCACTCTACCATACTAGCTATTACAAAGAAGTGTAGTTTTTCTATTCTCAAAACTGGGCATGGGGGAGACATTTTTCTATCTCACATAGAGAAGTCTTCAAGTCATTCCCATACAAATTAAAAAGAAGGGGTGTTAATGCATTGTTCTGCTCAAAATGATTAGTTTTTCAGATGTCCATGCTTGTTCCTTTTCAGATATCTATCATCTCTTGCTTTGAAGCCCTAAATCTCAAAAATTAAAATTCATACCATCTTTGTTCCTTCTTTGTTTTTGTCCTTCTCACCTCTTTGCACCAGCCCTTCCCTCCTGCCCTATTTCCCTCCTCAACCAAACTTACCTCCTGTCTGAGTGATGACTTGTATGTCACTTGAAAGTGGACCATCTCCAATTGAGGTAAAAGCCAGGACTTTGACAGAATATGTTTTCTGGGGCACTAAGTTGCCAATAGTAGTGATTTGGCTGTCGGCTACATTGTGTTTCATCCAGTTGTTGACATGTTGAGTGGGATCCATTGTATAATAAACTCTATATCCTTGGATCTGTCCATTTGGCTCTTCAGGTTCCTTCCACTGCACCAAAATGGTGGTCGAACTCAACATTCGTGCCTGGACATCCCTCGGGGCACTGGATGGCGCTTGCTCTGAGGTTTGTGTTAGCACAGGTTCGCTGGGAGGCCCCCGCCCAATGTTATTGACAGCAACAACCCTGAATTCATAATCCGAGTAGGGACTTAGTCCAGCGACACTGTAGCGTGTGGTCGCCACCCCATCAATTTCTTTGTAAGGTTCCTCAGAGTTTTTAGGTTTATGCTGAATTATGTAATAAGAAACAGGCTCAGGGTTCCCAGAGTCCCACGTCAGTGTGATGCTTGTAGCTGTGCTCTCGGTCACTACAGGAGTTCCTGGAGGTTTGGGTAAGGCTTGGATGGGGGAAGATAAAAGACAATGACTACCCATCATCTCTACAATATTTCAAAAATCTATAAACTCTACTATGAAAATGACAGGATTATGTATCTACTGAAGATTTAATTGAATGAAATTATAGCAAAGAGTAGTTTTCTGAATGGCCAAGAAGGACAGTAAAACATTCATAGGTGACACAAATCCTGCTTTCCTAGAAGGGCTTGACAGCATATTTTTAGGCTTGTATCCAAATCCTCTACTTATTAGCTAAGTGATCCTGCACGCATTTCTTAACCTCTCTTTGCTTTAGTTTCCTCATGTGGAAATGGGAAAAATATTATTATTTAAGTCATATTATACAGCTGTATGTAACTGTATTTCATGGGTTTGCTGTGAAGATTAATGAGCCAATCCACTAAGATTCTTAGAATGTAACTGGAACCCACAAAAAAACCTTAGTATTAGCTGCAGTTATTACTATTATTATACCAAAAGCTTGGCCAATTAGCCCCTTGCCCCAATAAATAAATGGTATAACTGAAATACCAATAAACATTGAAAAGAACAAAATGTGGAATACATTGAAATGAAATTAAATTGCTATGAAACAATAACATCCATATTCTGGTAAGACACAGTACCATTACTAAAAATTTTCTTGTAAATGAAGAACCAAAAATTTTAAGGTGCAAAAGAATAGAAATTTCAAATCAATGTTTTATTCTTAATATTTAAAAATTGCTGAAGGAAGTAAATTAAGGCACATTCACTAATCACTTTTTAAGGTATGTTATGGTCATATTAATACACATTCTATATTCCACATCAGAAATATCCGATGTAGCTACATGACAAATATTTGCAATAAAATCCATCTTTTTAGAGGTCTAATTATTTCTTTTTAGCAGAAGAATACAAATCAAAATACTACTAATTAAAAATATAAACTGTCTGCTTTGCTGACCTCATATTCAAGTGCCTTATTCTAAACAATGATTCTGAAACGCAGTGCTATTAGGGTAGGAAGGGGCATTCTAATAGTTGACTCTTTAGAGAACTCTCAAAGGGTAACATTCATATAATCAGCCCATTAGTGTCCCTGTTTCCTTGCCAACATAAAGGCAAGAAGTATAACACCCCCTAGAATGGCAGCTTTTCAAGAGCAGCAAACTTGTACTTCTGACTTACTGTAAAATTGTGAATGCCTAGAATGCTGCCTGGCACTTGGTAGGTTTTTAATGAGAATCGTTAAACAGTTAACTGAATAAATGAGTCAGCACCCATTCACCTCACTCTCTTCAACCTGTTCTTTTGTTTTGATTTATTTTAATTTGCCATTAAGATTCACTCTTATGTTTTATTTGTTTATTTTTGAGGTGGAAAAGACAGGGAAGTGGCAAGAGTCAGGAAAACAAAGATGAGAAGGTGAACAAAATATTAGTTTAAAGTGGCCCCGGCTTTTGAATTCTTAAAGGTCTTCAGCAAGCCTTCAAATATTTAAAGCTGAAATGGTAATTATAAAAAAGGTGATTCAATATTTACACACTACTCAAAGAACTACAGAATGATAATATTTTGTCAAGGGAATTTACTGAAAATAATAATAAAATGAAATTTGTTTAAATATTCTGACCTGGCATTTTTCAAGGCTGTGTGCGCTCCAGACTTCCCCTACATGTCTTTCTGAACTTTCAAAGCAAATACAAATATTGCTAATTAAAGTTGTGCTCACTGATATTTAGCTGACATTATTAGTTTCACTAAGTCACATTTATTGTACAGTACAGGTTTTATGTCTGTAATGTACAGATAAATACATTTGTGCTTATTATATTGAGGTTACACAATATAACATTATTTCACGATTGTAAATGTTGACAATGTGTACCTTTGTTCTCATGTCATTAGTTTTATATAGCATATATTTCATATATACGCTTGGTTAAAGATACGATACCAATTATAACGTGTATTGCATTTTCTAAGATCACCCCCTAGAATGGCAGCTTTTCAAGAGTAGCAAACTTGTACTTCTTACTTGCTGCTGAATTCCAAATGCCTACAACATTGCCTAGGAAAAGAAGATAATTTGTGTTCATTTTGCAATAGTTCTAGCCATCTGCAGAAAACTTAAGTTGCCCTATGTCTGACTCAATTTGCAAACACTTTCTAGAATTCTATAAACACTGGGGGAAAAAAAAACGGTACCCTTACATGCTTGTACTCTTTCTCTTTAGTTCAAAAATATTCATGTAATATAGTACTTTGGTTATATTTAGTCTGTTTTTTAAAGGAAAGAATATTCCTTGAGCACTCATCTATGCAAGGGGAAAGATAAAACTACAACAGAATATACTCTTACTTGCCTTTTGATTTTTAACGGTAGGGCCCACCAAAAAGTTAAACCATCTATTATTAGACTATGTTGATTTCAACTTTTTTTTTCTTCTTTCGCCTTTGTATTTAGAAATCTTAAGCATTTATTAATGCTCATATTGACTTTTCTTGGGGTTCCTATCAAGGTTCTGGTCTAGTACGTAGACTGTACACATCAGTCCCACCATAATGGTCGACCATGTCTAAAATTCCTAGTTCTGTCTGGTTAGTGCCTGGGCCTCCATGGACTGTCTTTTAATATTCTGATGATTATCTCTACATAGGCTGCCAGATACTTCCAAGAAAAAATCCGCCTATCTAGGCTTATGCATGTTATATAATACCACAGATATGATTAGGTTATACACACATTTAAAATGCTGAATGATGAATTATTTTAGATTTTCAAGGATGGGCTTTCTAGAGGCATTAGTCACTTGCCTTGAGTGTACCCAGATCCTCAAAGCATAATCCATTGAGCATACCTTTGACAGTGATCTGTGCTATTGCTTCAATGACACCCAGTGTTGACATGGCAACACAGGTGTAATTTGCTGACTGTCTTACATCATTCAGTTCTAGCACATTTCTTCCTATTGGCATATCATCTTCAGGTGTCAGATCTTCTGCCCCCAACATCCACTTTACATAAGGCATTGGTGACCCCACGGCCACACAGGTGATATTAACGCTTCCGCCTGGCATGATTTCATGATTAGTGGGTGGGATAGAGAATCTTGGTGGGACACGGCGAACTGGAACAAAACACAAGGGAAATGATAACATATACAAGGCAAGAAAAAGTGGATTATTAAAACACATGACATGCACCGTACAGACACGATTCAACAATTGAAACATTGTGGATTGTCCAAAAACAAAACATAAAGAAAAACTGTGGATAATACAGACCATACAAGTATGGTGTGTGTATACACAGAATTATTTATTTAGTTTAGTCATTGATATCTTAGACACACTAATACAAAAGTTGATTCAGACCTACAAGGGCCCCACAAAAAACTATCTACAAACTAACAATACACAAACATCATGCATAAGATAAACACAAAAACATATACATGCAGGCATATAACAATGATTCTATGCAGGCATGTATATGCAGAAAAGGGGGCTGGAAGGTCACCAGCAAGTTTAAGTTGAGTATCAAAACCAACTTCAGTGCTGTGCACTTCCAGTTGATGTGAATGTAGGTGTGGGACCACACTGTCACATCCCAGCCCTGGAAAACATCACCTAGAGTACACTGAAAGTGCACTTTATGTTTTCAGATTCATAGTGGATGCAGCCTCAAGACCTCACACTAACACTGGAACAAACACAGAAATGTATATACATATTGATTTACAGTCACAGAAGAAGAAACAGGCTAACACCAGTAGAGATACTGGATTGGGTCATGCAAGGCATGCACAAGATGGAATCTCAAGGCCCGTGCTAAGGATATTGAAAGAATGGCTGGAATCCAAGACAGCAATGACCGCAGAAGAAATAATGGGGCAATAGAAATAAACATGAAAGGGGGAGGTAAAGTATAACGATTGAAACACAGTGACTTAGGGGATGACAGGGTTGAAAGACAGTAGATTAAGCTCAAGTTGTTAAAAGTAAGGATTGCAAATTCAGAAAGGGAGCTGGGTGTTTCACATACAGGATTCCATCCAATTCATATCTAAGGTAAAACAACATAAACGACAACAAAATCTTTTAAAAGGCTTTTTATGCCCACATTCAAATTGAGGGACACTGGATCTAAAACATACAGCAGGACATGACATTAAGAGAAGAGATCATATTAAAGCAACATAACACAGAAAAATTACCAAGCAATGTCAGTTCAGTGTTCCTGCTTCAGATAATCTGCAGGTTTATGTGTGTTTAAGTAAATGTGTTTTGGATGTGATACAAGGAGAAAGTGAGAGATAAATTGGTTTCATCTGGGGCTTTTACTGGCAAAATGTCACACCATAAGAATTTGAGATCTAGAGGGTAATCTTTAGGGAGCACACCTTAAATACATTTAATAAAGATTTTTTAAAAATTATAAATAAACTGATAAGTAACCTCATAACCCCAAGAAGAAGATAAGTAATTCTGTCTGAAAACTTTTTGGCTGCTCTTAAGGTCGAGATAAACCTCCGCTTATTTGAGATGGCTCACTGCAATGGCCTCATGGGTGAATGACAGTCATAGGAGAAGAAGAGAAAGCTAAGCATGCCTCCTGCAGCCAATTCACAGAGGTTACACAAAGCAAGCAGGAGCCAGTGTAGACTCTGAGGTATCAAAGAACATATCAAGAAAAATGGAGGAGAGTTTAGTCTTCATGCTTGGGATTAGGGGAGAAACTAGAAAAAGTCATTCTGTGGGCAGCAGGCATCCTTATAAGACAGAAATTAAAGGCAGGGTGGGAGATGGGGACAGTGGAGCAGGAAGGAAAGCAGGAACACTGACCAAGTTCACTGGACCTTACAGAGTTAAGTGTTACCAGTTACCATGCACCCAGGTACATTCTCTCCCACCATGCACCACAGTTAGACACCACCAGCAAGCACCGGAAGCCATGGCCAGGGCATTCTCTGCTAAAACATACCATTAACCAAAAGAAGAACACAATGCAGCTACATTCATTTCATTTGTATTCTTTGTTATTGGTTTAATTAATAGTTTTGTAAGGTGGGTAAAAAGTAAAAAACACACCAACCTTCTCGCAGCTCTGAGGGATGTAGGGGGTTTGATGCAGAACACAATGAAATGAGGAAAGGAGAAAAACAAGGGAAACACAGAGAGAGTAAAAAGGCCATATCAAGGCTTTCAACTGCTACTTGAACATCTTTATTCGCTCTAGTTCATCCTTCCTATCTCAGCTGGAAAAGTTAGCAATACCTCACAGACTAACATGGTATTAGAAACAATAGCTAGCATCATTTTGAAATTTTCCATGGAAGAAGGTACACATGCCTCATGCAGCAAGGGAGGTCACTATTGTGGAAAAAGGATCAAGGGGCTTTCGAAGAATTTAGAGAAGAAATGACTTTCTTCATATTTCCCCACCCCAGACTCCATAAAAAAAGAAAGGAGAGAAAAACATCCCCAGGGAAACAAAATTACCTCTAACAAAAATTTCAAAATCAAGCTAGGTATTTTCTTAAGGGAACCCATCCTATTGTAACTTAAAGCCCTCTCAGTCTTTTCTTTAATCCCACCCCCACCCATGCCTTTGTGGTTATTCACAGATATGTAGACCAGGAATAAGAACACTTCCACTGGATAAAAAAAAACTACAGGAACTGGCTTTGAGAACTCTCGGGAAGAGGAAGTACTTCTTTCTAGTTGAATGGAAAGGCATAGCCATTCATAAGCTCACAGTTTAATCATTTCTATTACTTCATGAGAACATATGAATGTATCCTCATAATTCATTCTTGTCTCAAGGACAACTCACATTACTATTTAAAATACAGTTTTCCATCGCAATCAAAAAACTAAATGTTTCGGTAAGTCTTAATAATTCAAACAAAAAGGTGTAGATATGTGCACATATATGAATACACATGTATATATAATACTATGTGTTTACAATTAAGAAAGTATACGAAGACAGAAATACAACTGTGCTATTTGCATGTAGCACTTGTTTTATAGAGTTAGCAGCTTTATCCTTACAGTTTCAGCAGCAGGGGTCATGAAGACATAAACACCTTTATGCTTGGAATTGCACAGAGAACTGATTAGTAGCACACCAAGCAATTATTTCAGGGTTTTAATAAGGAAACAGAAGAGAAACAACAGAAAAAAACAGAAAGAAAAAGAAGAAAACCTCAAACAAATGCAAAGCACAGTTCAATCAATACAGTAAAAATAGAAACCAAGATGTAAAGATGCAAATATACTTACAAACTCCAAGCCTCAGGACAGATTATACTCAAGAGTTGTCTTTTGGAGTTAAACAACATATTTTAAATTTTTAACTTTTCTATTTACTAACATGTTTCAGCTACGGTCACTATTACCAAACCAGCTTGTTAACTACTAATATAACAACACGGACCCTGCGGCGTCTCAACTCCCCCTGAGCCTGAATGAAGAAGCGATGCCAGGGTTATGTCATTCCTACCTCTGACATATAAATTGGCAGGAGCGGAATAGCGAGTGCCCGCGCTGTTGGTGGCAACACACTCATATTTTCCTTGGTCAGACTCTTCACTCTGCTCAATCTGAAGGGCTCCTGTATGGATATAAAATATATTGCCAAAGAGATGATCAGAGAAGGCTTTCTCAGTTCAGAAAGCTAAACCTCTTAACAATATGAAAAGCCCTGCAAAGCGAAGGTCCACTCAACGTCGATTCAATCTCTTGCTAAGTTGCACAGACAGAAAATGATGCGATGAGAAAAACATATAGAGATTATTTTTTTTACATCATCAATGCTAGCATTAGAAATCAATATCTCTTTTCCCAAGCAAGACTTCTAGTGATAATTAACACTCTTATTTCCTAGACTAATAAAATGAAGATGGGTGAGACTGCTTCAAGGAAGTATGGCTTTTAAATAAAACAAAAGATTAATTTTTGGTTTTGTTTTGTTTCATTTGGGTACCAAAAGTGGCGCAAAAGATAGGTACGCTCAAAAAAAACCAGGCTGGGTTTTCAAGAAAGTCTTCTGCTGAAGAGAGGCAAAAATACGCAGCGAGCACAAAAAGGCTGCACAAAGCAAAAAATTAAAATTAGTCATTATAAATTATCAAAATATCACTTAAAGAAATAAAACTCCCTTAAGACATGCAGATTTTTAAGAAAAGAAAGACAGTTTTCCATGACTTACAATCATTTATTACGTTTGCTGAAAAACAAAGAGCAGTTGAATTAGAAGATTTTTAAAAAGTTAAAAGGCATGGCCTGTGCCACAAGGAAGAGCCAACCAACCACTGCTTGAGGACCCTGAGATGGATCCCCTAAGACACCCATCAAAATCCACCAGTGGGATTAGCAGTGTGGTGTCACAAAACCCCAAGAAAAATACAAAACAAGAATTACAAAAGAAATGCACACTGAGTCGAAGTATGAAAAACCAGCAATACCACATACCACCAAGAATACTGAGCACCTTTTGTTTCCATAGCCTGAAGGACAGAAGATCCAAAAATCCGGAGACGAGTAATCCAAGAAAAAAAGAAGTGGGGAAAAAAGCATTGCTGTCAGATTGTAGACGAGTGGGATCAGGTGGAAAGGGGAGTCATTCTTTGACTTTTAAGACATTAAGAGAAAAAAGAATTGAAGAACAAAAGCAAAAACCTTTTGAAAGATAAAGACAAAAAGCAGATGCTCCAGGGTGTCTTCTGCATGTCTGCCACTGTTCTCCAGACCACCTTGGCTTTGGTCCAGAACAAGAACAGCTAAGGAAGAAAAAAAATGATCTTTTTTTTCCTCCGGCTGGACAAAAAAAAAGGAAAAAGAAGAAAAAAAAAAGAAAAAGGAAAAAGGAAGAAGAAGAAAAGGAAAAAAAAGAGGGACAGATGGTACACTGTGACTGGTCTGTGGTCTAAAGACCTGGATATGCTTTCTTTGAAGCATATCACAACTTAAATAATCATTTTCATAAAGAAAGAAATGAACAAAACAAAGAGAGAAAGAAAAAGGAAAGAAAAGTTCACAATATGAGAGTCACTGATCATAACCAAACAGTACAAAGAAAAAAAAAAGTTGATGGACATTATTGGAATGACGCTGAAAACAGGACAAAGATGAGAGGGATGAAAGGACAGAAAGAATGAGTAAGATCATTCTGTGAACGTTAGTTCAGCACTCTTACCTCTTATTGGTGTACCACCTGGGTGGATAATATGAATGCAAATAAGATTAGAAAGAAGAAGCATTAGTACGAGAAGAAGGAGGCTAGGGCTGGGGAGAAGAATTAAATTAGATTTACAGAATTAAATAAGGTCTTAAAAGAAACTTGAATTACTATACTGGTAAAACAGGAATATATTAGATAGTATTATTAGATCATAAAAAACAAGTTGCATTATACCACAGAGGGTAAAGACCGCAATAGGCAGCATTGCCTTTCTCAGAGAAGCAACTGAGTTCTCAGGTCTGGGGTCATATAGGGTTAGAATTATATCTTATATGCGTCATATCTCTTCAAAAAAAACTATACAATATTTTTAAAGACATAGTTTAGGAAAACACTGGCTAATCTATTTAAGTATATATATAGATAAGCATATATATATATACTGTGATAGGAAACGCTAAAGACTAACTGGAAACAAACATTGTTGATTGGATATCTTATACTACTTGCTATGCTACATTGGTGTGCCATAACTTGTGTACTATTTAATTTTTCTGCACAGTGTTCTTACGATAACAGTTCTGTGGAGGTGTGTGTGGGAGCCACTACAGAGATCTGGTGTCTACACTGACAGTTAGTAAAATGCATGCCATGCATTTTATTAATAATAATAATAATAATATTCTGGATATGGAAATTAGTGGGGTTGAAGTGCGCTTCAGAACTAAGCACTTACCAATAGATTCTGGAGATTTAAATACGGAGAGAAGAAAGACAGCATAAAAATATTATTATATTCCTTATAATTTGGTACAAATTTTTCAGAGTTAAAGCTTTATATACTAAATCATCTATGTTACATGTGAATAATTAATTCTTCATTTACAATAACAGAATGCTAATCTACACAATTCTGCTGACAACAAGCAAAAGAGGCAGTTAACAAGACGCTTTAACATCACAGGACAGGTCAAAAGCTGAGAATTCTGGGAAGACAGGCAGTTAAGCAACTTAGAATTCTATACCAATATTACTACCAACGTCAAAGTAAACGGCTTATTATTATATTTCCCTGTGAAATTACCTAGGGACAGGCTCTAAAACTTAAGAAATTTAGAATTATCTCTACTTTTAATCTAAGAGAGCAAAGGCATAAACTTGGGATGGGAATGGGAAAAGGAGAACAGTGTAAAGAG
This sequence comes from Pan paniscus, assembly GCF_029289425.2. Classification (NCBI taxonomy): domain Eukaryota; kingdom Metazoa; phylum Chordata; class Mammalia; order Primates; family Hominidae; genus Pan; species Pan paniscus. The sequence continues at coordinate 116,063,765 of NC_073260.2, read as the reverse complement.
AGAGAGAAAACAGCAAAAGCTGGAGTCTACACCAAAAGCAGACTTCTGTAGATCCAGTCACTGGAGGGTTCAAAAACCTTGACGGGCGCACACTACTGTGGCTAATGTGTAGAAAATGTTCACTCACAATGTTATTATCATAGCATTAATAAAAATCCCCTCCTTTTACTGGTATTTTCTAAAGACTTTTAAAAACATACATCTGGTTACTCATGAGATAACGTTTCTATGTTTTTATGTATTAGTGAAAAGAAAGCAGATGTGCCCAGACTTACTAAACTTTGGTACCTTGATGAGTTCAAATGTAGAAAAGATAGCAGAAAACATACTTTAATAAAATTGAAACATTTTAGGGTTTAATATGAACATTTTATTTTTTAATGGATACAACCATTGGATCTCCTTGCAAGTTCTGAATGAAGTCCAATGTTGAAATAAATTTGTCTCAAAAGAAAACAGAGAAAGAAGAAAGAAAGAGGAGAAAATGGATCCATCAAATACTGCGAAAAAGCAGTAAATTAAAAAATTACCAAAAATACAGTCACAGCAGTGAGCAATGTGGATTAAACAGAAGCTGCAAAACACACAGAGAAAAGGAGAAAGACAGACTCTGAAACAGGCTATGACATCACAAACATGGACCACCCATTAAGTAACAGAGAAAGAGAAGAGGGAGAAAAACCAGTACCTAGAAATAAAAAATAAATTAAAATTAAAAATAAAGAGAGAGAAAAATTAAAAAAAAAAATTCTCTAGGAGTTAGTAGAAACAGTAACAAGACCCTACCTGATCGTAACTGCTTAATACGACCATTGTTGTTGCTTGTGTCCACGGGTAAGAAATCTTTAAACCAAGTGATTTCTGGATCCGGATTACCACTGGCTGCACAAAGCATGGTGGCCGTGCGAGTACGCTCAACCACCTTCAGCTGTGGGCCCATGTCAATGGTAGGGAAGCCCCTGGGAATTTGATCTTCTGCAAGACAAAAGGTGATAGAAACATTCAGTTAATAAGTCAGATGCTCCAAATTCAAGAGATTCCCCAGAAATCTCTCTTTACCTTACTCAGTGCTTGTTGAGAACCTAACACAAACCAGGCACTAATAAATTAGAACACAGTCACAATGCTGTTACTGATCAGAAGAGTAAACAGTCTATGTAAGAGGCCATCAGACTAACACAGAGCTCAGACGGGGCCGACTATGATGAGGGGATGCAGTGAGTTTTCCAAGAGCAAAGAGGGAGAAATAATTATAGGGTTTGTGCTTGAGATCAGTGAGTACCCAGAGGAAGCTCTGATTTAAAGTTGGCATTTAGGAAAGAACACAATCGGCCAAGTCACAAAAAGGGGAGAAGGAGATTTTAGAAAGATTCGGGAATGTCACAAGTGTAGGCATTGAGGTAGGAAAGGTTTTGCCGAGAGAGAAGCATGGAAGCCAGCAGTGCCAGCTTGGAGAGTACTTGGGGAACAAGCAGAAGCTAGGTCATGCTATCTGTTTCAAAGCTGGTATGTTTTTCTTATAACTCTATGTTTTCCCACACAAGTATAAGGTTCAACCCAAATTGATTACTTTGTAAGAGCTTCAATTAACCAGAAAATTGTCTGAGGATGCTTTGAAAAAGAAGAGCAAAAGCAACTCCTTATTAATGGCACAAAAGCACATGTTCCTTACAGGGATAAGAGAATGCTTTCCTCCATCCCAAAGATCTGCACCATTTTCAGTAATTAAAAAGTTGAAATTCCTAAATTTTGAATCTCCAACTCACGCAAAATTCACTTTTTGCTACCCACATCGAAACTGTTCCAGATCCCAGCTCTTGAGAAATTAAAATCACTTAAATCCCACAATCATGCTCCACACTGATAACTGACATTGCCAGCTCTTCTAGCCAGGATTAGAAAGGTGTGTTCTATCTAAGCACTGAAAGAATTTTAGTTAGATGGGTGGCAATTATCCAAATTAGAACGTGGCCATTTGTTTGAAGATCATGAATTTTTTTATTATACTTTAAGCTCTAGGGTACATATGCACAACGTGCAGGTTTGTTACATATGTACACATGTGCCATGTTGGTTTGCTGTACCCATTAACTCGTGATCATGAAATATTTTTACTTCCAATTGAGTCTGGCATTGATTTAATCAATACCCCCTCACGGCCACTGATAAATTTTCATAAGCCACCAATTCTAAAATTACTCGAAAGCATAAACAGCAGCGAGCAGAACATTAGATATCATCAGATCTGGCATATCGCTTCTCCTTGGGTGCCTCCTACAAGCTCCAGTAGAATCCATGAATTCACAGTTGATGGTGAATCATACTGAGGTTATGTTAGAATTTCTAATGAAGAAGCTCCATTTTGATGCCTCCACCGTGTTGTCAGTCAACAGCATGTGTTCTCCAACTCTCTCCCTCTAGAGCCGAGGGGTAAACTCAGTCTCCTAAACCTCACTAGCAAAGTCCTTTTCAATCAGGTCTCATTTTTCTCAGCCTCTTAGGGATCAACTCTCTCATAGGAAATTTTTCTTCTGCCCACATTGAAATTCTCACCACTTCCCAGACAAATCATGTTTGCTGGGTACTCCGTGCTTCTAGGAAGCCACGTAGCCAAAGTCACCTGCTTTGTAAATCTTTTCCAAATTCTCTCAAACATATTTCATTCTTTCCTCCTCAGAGCTACCACAGCAGCGGCTACTCAAATCCACTGTCTTGTACTTATTAACTCACGAGTTTATCCCTCCACACCAGGAGTTCTTCCATGTTTTATCTGTATTCTGCTCCCTTGCCATCATGCTAGCCTGGGTTTCCAGATTTTAAGAGAAACTCCAGTGATTCCTAAGCCTAAGTATGAATATATACCAGTGACTGTTTAAAAAAACATATATATCCTACTATGCAGAACTTCTGGTAGAGAGGCAACCAGTTAAATAGTTAGGGACCAGAGAGATTCTGAATGTCAATGGTGAAAGAATGTAAGATGCTACCAAAGATTAAAGCTCCCAAGAAAGAGAAATTTCACTGAACAACAGATGCAGTTATTGTAAGATAAAATTGATGGACTATTAAGGAAAAGCGTAGACTCTGGCTCTCCCGCTGGGCAGGATAGAAAGTTTCTATCTTTTACTAACACAGTCTGTGAAGGACCAAAAGAAGCTGAGGCAAGTTTGATTTGACACCTGATTCATGAGATAATACCTTCCTATCAGACCAGGTAGTTAGGGCCGGGTACTAAAGACACTTATAAAAATAATTAACTGCAATGAGCTAAACTTCACTTAAGTTGAAAGATGTGGCTGATTTGTGGAAGCAGTAATACATTGTTTTTGTGAATGTTTACACATCGTCAGCCAAGCAGAGGTCTACAGTAGACAAGTGTCAGAAACAGTAGTTAAAAATTGAATCTCAAGATGATTTTTCAAGGCTCCAAGAGAAAGTTAAAAATTAAAAGTGGGATGCAAATTAGGCTATGCTGGTTTTAATAATCTATTCCACATGAATTTCATCAGGCTGCTCTTTATGGCTTTAAAGGTTTTGCCAATATATTTAAATCTACAACATAGTTCTGATGTTGCTGGGGGGAAAAAAGAGCAGAAAGATCAATAGCTGCTATACCACACACGTTATATTATTAAATATCTCACTTGGCAGCTATTGACACAAAGTGCTTCAAAGGATAAAAGTAATTTACCTCAAGTGCTCCAACACCAACTATACTGCCTTCATGAAAACGAGTTTCTGAAAAAGCTCTTAGATTTTGTTGTTGTTATGTTACATTTTTAAAGCAACCAACTTAGGTTAATCAAAAATCACCTTGCGATTCCTGAGTGGTTTCTGTATGTCCTAGGACACTGTATCTCTCCCATGGTGTTTAAGTACTAGTTACATTTGCCTGCATAAATACTGCTCTGCTAGTCATTACTTTTCTTCTACAAGTTCATCTCTCGGAAGAACTGAGCCAATATTCAGTGCTGATCAGTGGCAAGTGCCAAAGGCTTAAGACTGTTGAGCCACTTACTAAAGGCTCTTACCAAAGAAATCTAGATTTAATAACTGTTTATAAGAAATATAGTCCTCACCTTGGGGATAGCCGACAAAATTGACTTGTACCCTCCTGAAAAGCAGTCTAATACATTTTCATGATCTTTCTTTTCCTTCCTGGCTCATAAAGAACACTCCAGAGCCCCCTTTTCATATACACGAGTGCACAACAAAGATAATCTTTCTTGCATACTAATGGGACGGAAAATGTAAAGAGCATTCCTTTCTTATTTTTAATAAGGGTAATTAAATTCTATCCATCCCCCTTTGCACAGAATCTCTTTGAATGCACTTTCTTCATTAAATTTTCATGAGAAACATCACAATGTAACAGATTCAAATAGCCAGAGCCGTTACATGTTGACAGTTGTGGCTTGTTTCCAATTTGACTGTCAGGTATTTGGCAATAAAACTCAGTATTCAACATAAAACAAACTGTAGAAATAATGAAATTTCTAATTGGAATGCTTATCTCCGTGGGTGTAGTTTAGAAGATGTTAATTGCTTTTTTCTTCACCCTCTACATTTATTAGTGATTTATATAAAACTGCCTTGGCCATTTGATAACATCAATTTTGATGGCTCCTCAAATGTGTGGTACCAGGAACTTGGGAATCAAATCAATATCCTTAATACCTTAACCACACAAACTTTCACAGGAAAAAGCAGCTAGCAAAAATTAACAAATTGTCAATATGCTAGTAGCTTTAAACTTTTACATGAGGTGAAAAGAAAAACATTTTGTCCTATTCATTAATGTGCTCATTAAGCTTTAAAGTGCCTTACTTATCACTGTTCCATATTAATATTCAATCATGCAGAATTAGCTACTAATTCATCAACAATTTAAATCAGACTTGACCTTCACAAAGCCATTTGGTCTGTCATTTTGAGAGGCCATTAAAGGGCAGATTACTACATACTTGTGCTTAGTGAATCATAGAGTCATACATATTTTGTTTGGAATGGCAGCTATAATAGACCTGGAAATATAGCACCCTCTTTGAATCTGTTGGTATCTTAATGAAATATGCTGATACAAAACTTTCAGTTCCATTAAGGAAGGAGAAAAATGAATGTAAGCATCTTCCAGAGTTAACTTCCCATTGTGGTAGAACTTATTAACAACCCTGACCTACCCAGGACTTGAAAGGAATGAATCCATGAGGAAAATAGTCTGACACTGTTTTGTAGGTAGTCATGCCTTACATATCTGTGAATGATCAAGTAACAGGTTTTACATAATTTGTTCAGTTAAACTGTTTTCATTGTTCATGCATAAACAATATTAACGATGCTCTTACTTTCACTCCACTTTCACAAACACTGAATCTCTTCTTTGTAAGGAAGCCAGGAAAATCTAAATTTCCTGCTAAGGCTACAGGCCCCTTCCAAGTTGGTCCTAAGGAGCTCTTCTTGCCTAATCTTGCTAGGGCTCTTGCTGCGTGAATTCAACCAGACTAGTCCTTTGACTCTGACCCCAACTGATTTAACGAAGTCTTCAATAAAGAACTGTTTGCCACGGTATTTGGAAAAATCCCAATTTTTAAGATTAATACAAATATGTTTATGAAGAAAAAGCATGTCAATTACATCAATTACATCAATGCTTCTTCAAGTGCAGCATTTAAAAATTTGGCAAGTATACCTGAACACTTAGATATTATTGACAATACAGAGGTTTTGGCAGTAATGGCAGTACAATAAAACTAAAACACAATATGGATGAAGAGACAAGCAGCTGTTATCATGAAGCATTCATCCTCTGGAATTACTTTTCTAAGTTTCAAACAGTTCAGAGTGGCTCCTCTTTAAAAGTCCCCAAATAGTGTTATCAATAAACAGTAATATCAATACCGTGTTATCAATAAACCGTAATATCAATACCGTGTTATCAATAAACCGTAATGATAGTTAGTATGTAAGTGTGAACTCTTACAAGCTCACAGGAGGGCAGGAGCTATTTGTTACTTTCTTTGTAACCTTCCCAATGTTCAACAAATACTCACAATTAGACATTTTTATGATGCTTTGACAATTACTTTTTCAGCACTCACTCATGAGGTATCTCTCAATTCCTCCTGGAATGTCATTCATTGAAATACCATTCCTCAATACCACTCACTGAAACAGTCATTCTTCAACTGTTTGTGACTACACATTTGGCCTCCTTGAGTATCAGTCTATTAAGAGGCAAAGCTATCTCATAGTCTCATTATTTTAGTGTCATAAGGAGTATTAGACTTAGAGACTTACAAAAATGGCTGTTTGTGACTTTATTTTCACAATCTTTAGTTTCGTCAGCAAGTGATTTTCCTTCCACTGAGAATATGCAATTTATGCTTTTAATTTATCACAGTTGCCACGTGAGAAGCACACAATTTAGTCCTTGCTTCCTTCATTTTACAGGAGGCTTTCCCTCACATATTGGTTTTAAGTTCCTACGTGTCAAAAGCATGACCACATGACAAAACCACATGTATAAACACAATGACACTGCAAAGAACACAATACAACACGTATCTATATTCTACTGTTATTCTATCTACAGAATAACAATGGAATTCTTGGTGTTGAAACTAATGGCTAAAAAAGCCCAGGAGTGAACCACTCAGTTTTTTGTTGAGGCAAACACTGTGGGTCTTCCTTCACTGACAGGAATACAGATTTCCAAGTCACTGGATATCTTACGGTTTGAGTCATTCATATACTCTCACAGAACAGGAGTGATTTCTTTTCTTTGACGGGTGGAAAGACTGAGTGAGAAAAGTTTTCATTAACATAAGAAAACAAGAAAAATGATAGACGAGTAATATGCAGCGTATTTTTAAAATGACATTCCTAGAGTATATATATATATACACACTAGGACTGTCATTTTAATATATATAATACATAAATATATATACATAAAATATATATATGGACTTTTTCACCTGTCAGAGAATCAGTAGTGTTCTATGCAGCAGAAAGTCAGTGGATTTTTATACTTAAGAAAAAGTACGAACTTTCTCGGAAAATTTAAATACATATTGGTCTTAAGGTGGTCAAATAAGGTGGCCAAATAGACACTTTAAAACAAGATATTTATGAAAATTACACCATATATTGAAGCAAGAAGATAATTTGAACTATTAGTTCTAAAAACCTACCGGATATTCAACAGATGGCATCATTCATTCTACAAATATTTATTGAAGGCCTCCTTTGTGCTGGACTGGGCCAGGCACTGGGTATGAAGTAATCTAGATAATCTCTATATTGTTGTGATTTAATTGTATCTGCAGGATAATTAGCTTCTTTGAAAGTAATAATAGTACCAAGCACATACACAGGAAGATTGAATTAGATGATGCATTAAATGTGCCTAGTGCTGCCTGGCACTAGTGTCTGGCATCTAGTAAAATACTAGCATATATGTACTTGCTTTATTCCAAGCTCCATCAATAGATCTAAAGGGATCAGAGGCATGTGACTCTAAGGCTTGATAAAACAAGAAGTGCAGCAATAAACTGCAAATGAGAAATTATTCTATGCAAATCATAAAAAACAGGGATTATCTACACATGCAACTAAATTTAAAGTGTAGTGTTTGTGCCAAGTAACCTCTGCAAAGCTAATAAATACCCTCTTTTCCCTTTGAACAAGATTTTAGGCTCTTTGATTAATCAACAGTACAAATAAATAAAATCCACATTGTCAGATGATTTGTTCCTAAAAATGAATTTTAAAAATAGCTCTAAATATTTGGGATGTCAAATGTTGTTGTGAACAACTGAAAACACTGGGACCAACTGTTTTTCCCTATATCATGGCAGGCATTTTTCTTTTAGTTATTCAGGGAAGGGGAATTAAGTATTCCTCATCTTGGGGAGTAGGTCATGTTAAGAAGGCTATATGGCTTTCTTAAAGAAAATAGTTTTTAAAAAGATGATGCCAAGAAGTCAGAGTTTTGTTTTTTCATCTCAAAAGTTTCTTAACATTCTGAAAATAACTGTTTGGGGAAAATGATATAAATCAAGAAACACCTCTGTACAAAGTCTCCATAAACTAGTTCTAATAGCTCCATTAATTGTTCAGCTCTGGAGAGGGGAAATCTCTCAATGAGATTTGTCTAATATGATGCTCTTACTAAATCCCACCTTTAACAGAATGGAATTTAGTCAGAAGATCATATTAGACAAATTTAAAATTTTACCTAATGCAAAGCACTATAATGCCCAGTATCTCTAAAATACAAATATTTGAACCTTATTAGAGTTCCTTGAGGTAAATAAGGATGGTATCATTATCATTTTTTGTGGCTATAAAACAGAAACTCAGTAATATTGTTATTTGTTTCATATCCTACATGTAGTAAAAAAAAAAAAAAATTAAAGAAAGTCTTTCAGCTCTAGATTTGGTGTCTTTTTATTGTGTCATGTTTCGTCTATGCAAATTGCTATTCTTCAAATAAATCTTCATCATGTAGTGATGAAACTCTTAATCACAGTCAACTCATGAATGGGACAACAAAAGAGTTTGAATACTTGGTCATCCCTTACTTTTATTTTTTAAATGGCATGGACTAGATACGCAAGTTCCATTAGATGTAATACTACTTTAAAAATAGATCTACATTTTAAAAATCCACATATATATACATACATACACACACACATATACACACACATATATACGTATATATATGTATATATGTGTGTGTGTATATACATATGTTATAGGCTTCTCATTCCCTCAGGATTGGTTCTAGAAGAGACAGAATTCTGCCATGTCTGTTAGCCAGTACAAGGTAGCTGAGAAATGGAAGAGTGTGAAAAGGCTGATAAATGTCAAGTAATTTTCCTAGAGACCTGAGATTTAGTACTGTGCCTATACCTTTAGCCCTTCTGTAATTTCTATTTAATTACCTAGGAAGGGCTGAGAATGGCGGGCCTTCTGCCATGAGCAGGCACCAAAAGTCAGTACAGAGACCAGAAAAGCAGATATAAGTAGACCTAACATATCTACCCTATGACTTTGGGCCACAAGGTCCCTCTTCGGTTTATGGGACTAATAATGACTACTCCAAAGCTTTACCTGGACAGGGAGACAGATCAGTGTCTCAGAGGCTGGAAGGCAGAGGATTATCATAGCGTATTTGCTACTTTGTCGAACAATGAGTTTTCAAGTCATTACATTTCAAAATGAATCACAGTATCAGGCTACAAACAAGGACCACCATTTTCTTTCCAGAATACAGTCCTTGAAGAAGAGGAAAAAACATTCTTTTCTTAAAGGAAACAGTGTAAATAAAGCTTTTATTTTCACCATTCCAGATGGCAGCAGGTTATAATTTGTACTGTGTTGACATCATGACCATTATTATTCAAAGTCAATTTTCCTGTAAGTGAATTGAATAAGGGACTGAAAACAGAAAAATAAAGAGCAAAGAAATAAAAGCTAAATCACCGTTTTCTAGCAAAGTTGGGCTCTTGGGCCATTATCGAAATGTTACGCATATGAATAAAATTGAAAAAATCATATAGTTTCTAATTACAAATCAAATGCTAGTCCAGTCGGCAAGAAACTATATAAAGCAGAAAAAAAACTGACAGTTAATACACGACATTCCAAATGGAACATACAATAAATATAAGACCTGTTTCCAAAAAAGTAATTATGAACAAGATACAACAATTTTTTTCCCAAGGTCCTCTTTGCAAGTTATTACAGATAGTATGCTTGTCTTAATATGGCTATAAATCAATCAGCTAAGCTTTTATTTCAGAGTAGATTTAGGTATCTCTTAAAGGCCGTCACTGGATACAAGAGTCTCGAAAGATTTCTCATAGAATTATACCATGCAGGAATAGAAAATTGGACATTGTTAAGCTAAGAGCCTCATTAGCAGCTACTAAACATTCAGCATACCAACCAGCTACCCACAGAGCATTCCAGAGCAAAGCTCCATTTTATGAAATATTCCTCGCATTTTGAGGAGTTTGCAAGGTACTCCTGGCAGAGAATAAAACAAACTGTTTAGAAGCAATGTATGCAATCATCCTACAAATTACAAAGTAATGTCTACATAGCAGAACATAAACCCCAGTTAGATTTAATTATCATTTGTCTAAATGTGGTAGCTCCAAGTTTACATTGCATTAAGTTAAGGCATACTGTTATTAGTGCTTGGCCTGAGCAAATGATTACCCTTTTTGTGATTCATAATCAAATAAATTCATTGAGAAAAAAAAGAAGTACCTTCTCCTCCTACCTAGCAACACTATTAATACCTGAACATTTAACTAAATACTTAGGAATCAGGGAAACACATTTATTCCCTTCTTTGGGATTCATTTAGATAAAATCCAATATCCATCCACTTTCACAAATCTCATTATTCCCTATCAATTTATATTTATCAACAAGCAGGTGTCATTATACTCACCCTTTACATCCATCCAAATGTTTACCTTACTTTGAATATTCAAATAATTAACCACTTTACAGAAATGTATATTTAAATCATAAAATGAATTTTATTATTTTTGGAAAATAATTTTTTATTCTTGTTTTTTAGAAAAAGAGGCACAAAGACAAAAATAGTAAACATGGAAAGAGACTTGGATTTGGATCCTGCATCCGTTATTTGTTAGCTTTGTAAAAAGTTACAAACCAACAAGCTCAATCAAATGGGACTACAGAAAACATTCAATGTGGTTTCTTCACCATATTTCGGTAAATATAAGTATATATGAACAAATTTTCTAAGCCATCACATATTATAAAAAAAAGAAAATCAGAATCAATTGTGTAGTGTTGGATTGGAACTAATAGTGTTGGTGTGAACACCTAGTTTTAAATATATATATATACATATATATATACACATTTGTATACATATACTATACATATTTTAAATATATATGTATACATATATATATGACTTGTAAATGAGTATGCATGCACAAACATACATTCTTTATATAAACTTACCAAACACATCTTCCCTAGCTGAACCAAGAGAGGCTGGGAGCAATAATACCCAATAGCAATGGTCACACCTTGTATTCAGATCTTGGTTTCTAAATACCATTCTCCAGTGAAAGGAAACACTTTCCTTTCAGAAAGCTTCCCTTCAGAAAACTCCTTAGAGAAATCACTGATTCCAGTTAGGACTGGAACAAGGAAAGAATGAGACACACCTGGAATTATCCTGTTGTATAAGAAAATACTCAAAGAATGAAAGGTATATACTAAATGTACACAGAAGCCAGCTTAAAGGGGCTCTTATTGACCAAATATCGGACAACTTGAACATGAAAATTAAAAAAGACAATATTAACAAGTTATAACACACTGAATAAAATAAAGACATGCATCCATACTGATATAAATAACTGAGTAAACTGAAAGTTTCAGGAGATATAGTATCTTTACATAGTATCAAAGGGACTCCCTACATAAATTTATTAAATATAAAGAAAGCAGTCTGTGAGAGATTAAATGATAGGGAAAGTCTTAAGCATCTCCTAGATTTGCAGTATGCAATTAGAAACCAAAAATGATGCTCCTTATGCTGCTGCTGATGCCAGTGATATTAATTTAAAAAATAATGCTCCCATTTACATGATTTTGCTGTATTCTAAGCACGGTAGTAGTCCTAAAAATACCATTAAAGACAAATAATTTTGAAGTTTTAAATTTTAAAAATCTTAACTATTTTTAAAATAATAATAAAATATGTAAAGAAAAATTAGTAACTTTACATTGGAGAAGGCTTGCAGAAACAACCTTGATTTAAAAATCAAAGTTAATAACACCAGTAAAGGGATAATTCAAATTCTTGTGCTGAGAAAAATATAACATCACTTCCACAATATTCCTGGAAAAGAGTCATAACCTAAATATGACCACCAGTAAACATCAGCAAAACCCCAAACAACATTTTGTTAAATAACAGCCTTGTTATCTTCAAAACTATCATGGTCAGCAATGTCAAAGAAAGACTGAGGAACTCTTCCAGGTTGACAAGTACAAAATATAATTCTGAACTGGAGCCTCTGTGGAAAATTATAAAAACTTGAATGGTGATAACTGGTGAAACACAAGTAAGAACAACTGGCAAAATGTGATCAAAAGTGAATGCGGATCTAAGAATTAGATGGTTATGATGCATCAATGTTTACTTCCTGATTTCGATAGTCCCATTGTAGTTAGGTAGGAGAATGCCTTGTTTGTATAAATCTGAGTATTTGGGAATGACAGGCAAGGCATCATGTTGGCAATTAACTCTCTAACAGTTCAGGAATAGTAAGTTCTTTGTACTGTAGTTTCTACTTTTCTATAAGATTGGGATCATTTCAAAATTTTAAATTACATAGAAGTAAACTGTTATAATTAATTCATATTATCAGAAATACATAGACTTATTCCCAAAGCGTCTGGGTAGCTAGATATACTCAAGCATTGCTTTCCCAGTTGTGACAAACATTCTTAAATATATACTTTATTTGAGGCCCTCTTGAATACCATGACTATTTAAATGACACTCCAACTGTTATTACCAATTTCACACAAATGATGACAATATCTGAAAAAAGTTAACTCTAAAAATACATGAATTCCTATAAAATTAAGGCATAAGTATTTAATTACAAACAATGAACAAAATTGAGTGATAACTCAAGAGCAAGGTGCAAGCTCATGAAAAGAAAATGTGAGAAATCAATATTCTAATAACAATGCACGTTTATTATTTTTATTTAGAGAAATGATAAAGTCTGATAAAAATTTAAGATGGAAAACAAACTTTTTGAGGATCTTCCTTCCAATTAAAACATAATTAACTTAGAATAGCTTCAGAAATCCAAATGTTATTTTTTTAAGCCAAACTTTCAAAAATTTTAGAAACAATCCACCTTCCCCTCAGCTCATCACAGTTCTCTCTTCCTGAAACAAGAACACATCACAGAAAATGGTTGTTACCCTCTAGTCTTTAATAATGTAAGGGAATGGGAGCAAGAGGAACAAAATAAAGTGACTCAGATATGTCCAAATAATTTTTCTAAAAAGAGCATTTCACTATTTTACCACATTCAGTAACAGTTTTTATAGTTTTAAAGGCAAACTGTGGTAGGTATTTGTTTTATCTGACAGGAGAAAATTGATTCTGAAAACAGAGGTAATGGCAGTTTTCTTTAGAGGGTGTCTTGAAAGATGAAAAGATCAAAATCTTAAAACATCAAACATCACATATAAAATGTTTCCCTGAAAAAATGAAAACTACAGGAATACACGAATAAGCAGTTAAAGATAACTTATATGTCTCAGAATGTATTACAGATCTATGGGGAAACATTTCCCATAAATGCAAATCGTTTTCTCTTTATATGGCAAAATTCAGCCTGAATTTAACACCAGAGAATAACCAAATGGAACTAGGTTTTTTGTTTTGCTTTTCATAGATAGGGTCTCGCTCTGTCACCCAGGCTGGACTGCAATGGTGCAATCATAGTTCACTGCAGCATCAACCTCCCAGGCTGAAGGGATCCTTCCACCTCAGCCTCCAGGGTAGCTGGGACTACAGGCATGTGTCACAATACCTGGCTCAATTATTTTTATTTTTCATAGAGATGGGTCTCACTAAGTTAGTTACCCAGGCTAGTCTGAAACTCCTGAGTTCAAGTGACACTCCTGCCTCAACTCTGGAGCAGCTAGGACCACAAGCACACACCACCATACCCGTCTTTTCTTTTATTCTTTTTGTGGAGATGGGTTTTTGCTATGTTCCCAGGGCTGCTCTCAAACTCCTCCTGGGTTCAAGTAATCCTTCCACCCTGGCCTTCCAGTGCTGCGATTACCAGCATGCGTCACTGCGCCCAGGCTTTGTGTTTGTTTGTGTTTGTGTGTGTGTATGTCAATGTATGTTTTTCTTCAAAATCTTTGAAATCACAGGACTATCAATTTATGAAACTGCCCAAAGAAGTTTACAACTATGACTTATTTCTTTTCGAAATGTTTGAACTTTCCTCTCTATCAAAAGAATATCATATATAAAAGCAAACACAGGACAGAAATTTATTCACTATGCTTTGAAATATCAAAAATATTAAGAAGCTATTCAACAGGAGTTCAGACATCTGGAAAATAACCCAATCAAAGTAAAACTACCAAAAAATGGCCAAAACCACTACCAAAAGTTACATGAATGAAATCCCTTATCTTTTGCAACTAGATAGAAGAGTTGTCAAGCATCCACATAAATTCTAAAACCTTGACCTTCTTCTTCAATAGATTAAACACAGCAAATTAGAAAAAGGGTTTCAGGCAAAACCTGAGGGCGTACATAAACGATTGAGATCTTTTTCCAAAAGCAAATGAAAGGAAAGAAGGGTTTTGAAGGTAAATACAAGCGTGTGGGCACTTCGGTGCTTGCGGGCATGTGTACTGGGAGTGTATGTTGCTTATCACAAAATTGGCATTAAAAAAATGTCTTTTTAACTGCATTATGAAAAATGCATTGGGGAAAAGCAAAAAATAAGAATAAAGTGATGTAGGCACGTTATTTAGGATAGTACTGAGATAGCCCCGTGGCAAGATAAACTTACATCAGGAAGATGTAAGGAGATAGGGAGAAGTGGAAAAAGTTCAGAATAATTTGAATGTCAATTTTACAAGGGTTGGTAATATTTTGAAGATGAGGAATGAAGGAGAATTATCAGGGATGGCTTTCTGAAATGTTATGATTGTTTGCATATGTTTTCAGTCATGTCTTCCCTTGGGAAGCAATGTCATGTATTTGAGGCACTCATGAAACAGACAGTATGCCTCTATGAAGGACTCTCACCAATAGAGCTGCCCCTGGATGGAGCACAGCACTAAGTACAAAGCAAGTATCTGTCAGTTGAACACTGATCCAGCTTTTCCTTCAGGAACTGGCAAAAGGGGCTCGTAGACCAAGCCGTTTGCCTCCTTATCTGCTTTGTCTCAGGATGAAGGCAAGAAATGTCTGCTTCAGCCTACACACGTGAGCTCAGCGTCCTCACTACAGATGCACCAGAACTTCCCTGGGAGCCAGTCTAGAATGGGTTGTAAATACCCATGGATTTGCATCAGTTTTCTCCACTAATAGCTCAATTCCTGCAATTTGAAGACAGTTGAGCATGCAAGGGTAGTTTCTCCCTAGCCAGAAAAGAAATTCACAAAATATTAGAGTATGACAGCCAGGGGTCTCCTGAATAAGAGGAAGAATAATTTGAGTTATGTTCCTATGAAGACATGAAATTAAGAATCTCCTTATAGATAACTCATGGCTGTCACATTTTAATATACAACATGCCAATTAAATAGATATAAGTTTCCAATGATAAGATGATATTCAGAAGCGATGTAATAAAACCTTTTTCTTACATATTGAAAACAACCCAGAGCTGCTCATTTTCATTTAGTTGTAATAGACTGACACATTGTTATAAGTTTGGGAAACATACAATCTCTAATTCTTAACAAAGTGACAGCAAATTGACAAGAAAAAAAGTTTTCTCAGCCTTGAATTCACTGACATAGCAAGGCGACATAACCCACCAATCCCCCAACAGCCACGAGTGGATGGTTTTGATGTTTACCACAAGATTAATGCCCCTTCAATTGCTCAGTGATGATGGCTATGAGCTGCTGAGTAAATAATGTGTGTGCATTCACTAAAGGAAGGAAGAATGTGTATTTCAGCCACTGATCCCTAATATAACCAATGCTATTTAAGTGTTTGTTGTTAATAAAGATAAAATACTATGCAATACAGCTTTGCATATTATACACGACAGGTTTTGTGAGCAAATTATAGTTACATGGGCACATGTTGTCATTTTTCAGGAATTAACTCAGAAGAAGATAAAATATAATCAAGAATGTTTCCCCAGTGGGAAAAAGACATTTTCTTTTCCTTTTTTTCTTTTTGAGACAGAGTCTTGCTCTGTTGTCCAGGCTGGAGTGCAATGGCATGGTCTAGGCTCAATGCAACCTCTGCCTCTTGGGTTCAAGTGATTCTTCTGCCTCAGCCTCCCGAGTAGCTGGACTACAGGTGCGTGCCACAACACACGGCTAATTTTTCTATTTTTAGTAGAGACAGGGTTTCACCATATTGGCCAGGCTGGTCTCAAACCCCTGACTTCATGACCTGCCCACCTCAGCCTCCCAAAATGTTGAGGTTACAGGCATGAGCCACCATGCCTGGCCAAAACATTTTAAATTTAGTTTTATTTTAATGGATATCATAGCCCACCATAGTACTGGTTTTTGGGGGTTGAAGGCTCACAGACTTCCATTTGCTGGGAACCTATTGGGTATATCACATGCATTAGGTTGGTGCAAAAGTAAGGTTTTGCCATTACTTTTTTTTTTTTTTTTTGAGACAGAGTCCTGCTTTGTTGCCCAGTCTGGAGGGCAGTGGTGCCATCTTGGCTCACTGCAACTTCCACCTCCCAGGTTCAAGCAATTCGCCTGTTTCAGCCTCCCAAGTGATCTCGAACTCCCAACCCTCAGTGATCCGCCTGTATCAGCCTCCCAAAGTGCTGGGATTACAGGCATGAGCCACCGCACCCGGTCACCATTACTTTTCAATGGTAAAACAGCAGTTGCTTTTTTGCCATTGATATGAGCAGGAATTACCTTGCAGGAAAAGAAAAATAATAACTTTTTTTTTTTTTTTTGAGACAGTCTCATCTGTTGTCCAGGCTGAAGTGCAGGGACATGATCTCGGTTCACTGCAACCTCCACCTCCTGGGTTCCAGCGATCTTCTTGCCTCAGCCTCCCGAATAGCTGGGATTACAGGCGCCAGCCACTGTGCCAGGCTAATTTTTGTATTTTTAGTAGAGACAGGGTTTCAACATGCTGGACAGGCTGACCTCGAACTCCCGACCTTCAGTGACCCACCCTTGTCGGCCTCCCAAAGTGCTGGGATTACAGGAGTGAGCCACCATGCCTGGTCGCCATTACTTTCAATGGTAAAACAGCAGTTGCTTTTGTACCAACTTATACATAAGTTGTATGATTTCTCACAGATTTAATCCTTTGACAATAACAGCTGGGTCATACTAAAGACAGTCTTTTTTTTTTTTTTTTTTTTTTATTGTCAGGAGGCACTTTTGTATCTCCTTTTCTTCAAAGCTTCATTCACTTTCCTAAAACATGATGACCAGGGTTTCAGAACAAAACTTTCTGGGAAATTCACTTTCCTGGTGCTTCTTAATATGATAGAGACTTAAACATATTCTAGCAAACACAATCATAGTTTTTAAATGTTTATCTTGGTTGTGAGGAAAAAATGCAGCTAGTGGTAGATTTAACAAACAGTACATTGCTCCACTCTCACCTCTCTTTCACTCTCCAGAAATAATTTTTGTTGATTTTTGAATTCATTTCCTGACATCATGGATATTATTCATTTTCATACTTATATTTTGTCCTTGACAAAGATAATATTGTTTGTTCAGACATACAGGGACCCATTTCTGATAATTCAGTTTTTCGTGATTCCAAATGGAACCTGTAACAGAGTTAATCGGGGGTACCTGGACTCCAGGATCCCTAAGTTCATGAGACAAGCTGTTTTCTGGATTATTCCTCTAAAAAGCAGATCAAATGGAAAACTTCTCAACAAAATTATTTATGAATTGCAGGACATGAGGTAGTTCCGAGGAAAACCATGTATCTTGATAAAATGTATAACATTTCCTAGAACAGAGTCAACTATCACCGATTTCATCACAGTGATTTTCAGAAGGCAAGGACTATACAGATCAACTGTTTTACAGTCAAAGTCATGCTCTTTGGTAAATATTCTGAAGTGTTTGACTATTTTCAATAACTGAGTCTACAGAGACATTATCTCATTCAGTTTATTAAAGTACATTATTTCTACTGATTGATCACCATTAAAAGTTCAAATGGTGTTTAAAAGGGCCTTTTAGCTTTAAGTTGAATGAATGACATGGATACTTGTTTATAATTTCATAATAGTTTTTCAAGTTTGAATTATTATAGACATACTTTATGGTATAAATTGGTCATTCCTTAATTTCCCATTAAGCCTGTTCAAGAAGAAATCCAACAAACTTTATACAAACTCTAGCTAAACGTAGAAGTGCTCACTTTGTCCACCTCAATTTATCAGGTGGCTAGCCTATCCAAGCACATAATATCATCAACCTCTTTAGTTTTCATAAGAAGATGTACCTATTTAGCCTTAACACAGATCAGTGGTAACATCTGAGATGCTTCACTTAACCTACCACATAGTGTTGCTTTAATCTGTACTTATCAGGGATCTCAATCTTAAAATGACAGTCAAAACAACTTGGCCAGAGGAGTAATATTTATGGAGAATTAGGTGAAGTTATGCAATTTCATCCACTCCTCCATATAATATAAAAACTGATTTTGGTTACTAAAGGATGAGAGAGCTAGAAACCAGGACTGTTTTCTCTCATCTGCTGGAGAACAGATTAAACTGACATGTGTTTTCTTATAATTCGACAGATTAACCTGAGGGACTTTAGCAAGCAACCGCCCTATAATGTTGTGAAATTAAACATGCATATGATGCAGAGAATAGCATTTACTATTTGACTATATCCTCGTTCTCAAGAACTATGGGAGAGAACTTTTCCCCTGGTTTCAGGGGAATATTATGGTTTTTCTTTCTTTTTTCTTTTTCTTTTTTTTTGTAAGACAGAGTCTCACTCTGTAGTCCAGGCTGGAGTGCAGCGGCATAATCCTGGTTCACTGCAACCTCTGCCTCCCAGTTTCAAGTGATTCTCCTGCCTTGGTCTCCCCAGTAGATGGGATTACAGGCGTGCGCCACCATGCCTGGCTATTTTTTTGTATTTTTAGTAGAGATGGGGTTTCACCACGTTGGCCAGGCTGGTCTTGAACTCCCGACCTCAAGTGATCTGCCTGCCTGGAGCCTCCCAAAGTCCTGGGATTCCAGGCGTGAGCCACCGCACCTGGCCATACTATCATTTTTCTGAAGAACTGATTTGTTATTTATGTTATGGACATGATGCATCTGTGTCACAGTTTCCCTCTTTCTCACGTCTAGAGATGTTAGTAGATTTGGAGCTAAAATTGTGGTTTATTTAGCAAAGGCACAGAAGTCCATGGCATGGACCGTATGCACGTTCCAACTGTACTCCTAACATTAACCTGTCTTACTACAATATTTTCCTGCTCCACTGTCATACCATTTTATCTTGCTATGTGAAACATTCCTCCATAAACTCTTCTATCTCTTTGAAATAAAGTTATCATAGACACAGGCATAAATATTGTAGATACAACCTTTTAAAAATATATAATGTACAAAAGTGATGATCTGAAAGATGTCAGTACATGTCCAAATGAATCCACATTTCCCATAACAGTCTGAGAAATGTTAAAGTCACCCAAAGTTATGCTAAACCAAAAACAATAAATTTATTAAAGTGAGCTTATCAGAAAGGATATAAAAAACTTAATTTAGTAAACACTAACTTAAAGGAAAAAATAAAGGAAGAAAGAAATAAAGATAGGGTTAAATAGGCATAGTGGGCCAGGCATGGTCCCAGCACTTTGGGAGGCCAAGGTGGGCAGATTGCCTGATCTCAGGACTTTGAGACCAGCCTGGGTAACATGGTGAAAACCA
Source organism: Pan paniscus (assembly GCF_029289425.2). Taxonomy (NCBI): domain Eukaryota; kingdom Metazoa; phylum Chordata; class Mammalia; order Primates; family Hominidae; genus Pan; species Pan paniscus. The sequence goes on along the minus strand of NC_073260.2, from coordinate 116,044,059 downwards.
GTCTCTACAAAATATACAAAAATTAGCCTGGTGTGGTGGCATGTGCCTGTAGTACCAGCTACTCTCGGGGCTGAGGCAAGAAAATTGCTTGGGCCCAGGAGGTTGAGGCTACAGTGAGCCGTGTTCACACCACCGCACTCCAGCCTGCGTGATGAGGTGAAATCCTATTAAAAAAAAAAAAAAAAAAAAGAGAGTGACTATTATTTCTATTTTAGAAAAGTCACAGGCATTGGATTTAATTCCAATATCAGCCCATGATAAAAATGATAAATATCACAAAGATATATACCCACACAAAAATACATATATAATTATGTGTGGATATGTATGTTTGTACAAAGCACATGTTTACATTACTTGCAGAAAATTATAATCACATTTAACAAACATTAAATAGCAGTGTATTATTTGTTCAATTTAACAAATATTTATTGAACACCTCTCAGACTCTCTGTGTAAAACATTGCTCAGCACCTGACAGCTGCAAAAACAGTCCCTTAAAAGTTGTACCATGTAAGGTGAAAACGTGCATGTGAACACAGAAAACGTGTCAACTAATCAAACCCTAAGGGAGCACAGGGGTGAATAACGATTTTGCTGGAGACCAGAGAAGGTAGATCTAAGAGCATGAATATAATTTTGATAGAAATGTAGTAAAGAGCCTTCAAGGCACAGGGAAAAGTATAATCTAAGGTCCAGGAAAGATTAAATAAGTGCGAGGTGGATTCAGGGTGAAATGTGGTCACTGCTTGAATGTTTTTGTTGCAGACAGGGGTAGGAAGACAGTGTGCAAAGTCTGTTGAAGGATGATGCAAAGATGGCTGGCCAGGTCCAACTGTGAGAAGCTGGAAGGAATCTGGGGTTCATGTGTTAGGTTGTATACGCATGCAGCTGGAATTTTGTTTTTTTTTTTTTTTGAGAGAGGTTTTCACTCTGTCACCCAGGCTGTACTGCCGTGGCACAATCTCATCTCACTGCAACCTCACCCTCCCAGGTTCAAGCGATTCTTGTGCTTCAGCCTCCCAAGTATATGGGACTACAGGCACGCACCACCAAACCTGGCTAATTTTGGTATTTTTAGTAGAGATGGGGTTTCGCCATGTTGGCTAGGCTGTTCTCGAACTCCTGACCTCAAGTGATCCACTTGCCTCGTCCTCCCAAAGTGCTGGGATTACAGGTGTAAGCCATTGCACCCAGCTGGAGCTGGATTTTTTTTTTTTTTTTTTTGAGACGGAGTTTCTCTCTTGTTGCCCAGGCTGGAGTGCAATGGTGCAATCTCAGCTCATGGCAACCTCCGCCTCCCAGGTTTAAGCAATTCTCCTGCCTCAGCCTCCCGAGTAGCTGGGATTACAGGCATGCACCACCATGCCCGGCTAATTTTGTATTTTTAGTAGAGATAGGGTTTCTCCATGTTGAGGCTGGTCTCGGACTCCTGACCTCAGGTGATCCGCCTGCCTCGGCCTCACAAAGTGATGGGATTACAGATGTGAGCCACTGTGCCCGGGCCACAGCTGGATATTTTGAACCAAGGAAGTAAAAGAAAAACCTTCACATTCTAAAAAGCAACCTCTGTCAAGGGAGTGCAGTGAAGGGGGACAAAGAGAAAGCCCAGTTAGGTAGTTACTATATTAGTTTAAATGTGAGATGATAAAGTCTATGTGCGGCTATAACATAGAATTATAATTATGATCGTTGGAAGAGAAAGGAAGAGATAAGTTAGACGCATACTGGAGAAACATTCCACCAGTTTTAGGGAGTATTCACTTTACTTAAGGAAAAATGGGGTAAGAGTCAGTGTCAAGTTTCTAGCCTCTTAGTTCCTTCGTGAATGATGGTAGGTCAGCAGGCAGGGATGATGTCACTAATATAAAAGACACAGGAAGAGACAGAGAAAGGTCAAGATTTGTGTTTCTCTCATATGAAAATGACAGCTGGAATCATGCAGATGGATGAGATGACCCAGCAAAGAATTTACAGTGAGAAGAGTATGGGAAATAGGGGTTTTGCAATGTTCCAAGTATGTTTTCCACACAGTAACATTTTTGCATATTCCTATTAAATAACCAAAAGGGATAAGAACAATTATATTATTTTGCATAGTAGATTTTAAACATAGAGAAAAATATGTGTGAATATTTGCCTTGTGAGGAGGGGCATATGAGAAAGTAATGCAACTTTGAGAGGGGAGATGAAGTAAAATAAAGTAAACACAAGATATAAACCCCAAGGGAAATTATTTAAATAGGAAATATAAAATTATTCAAATTGTAAATTATCCAGGAAAAACACCCAATAATTCTAATGGTAGCTTAGGATATTGAGCCAATTTTTTAAAAATCATTACAAAAGAAAGATACTATTCTTAACTCTTGCTTCAAGCCATGCAATCAGACAAAAAGGGTACCATTTCAAGCTCTTTCATTTAGAGTATCTATATTCAGATCTCCATTCATATAGTTCCTGGCATGAAGCATCTGAAAGAAGATTAAAATTAATGTAGGAGTGCAACATTAAGACAAACATCACTGATTAACTTGAACTGAACCAAGCTCAAAGCAAAAGCCATAACAGGGAATCAGTCAGAATTGAAAAGAACAAATAGAAGACTTGTTTAGTTTTCACTGTATTCCCCAAGAATTTGAAAAATTTAGGGCCCAATTTATATTATTAGGAAAACAAAAAGTTGTTTTTCATGTTCTATTGGCTTATGATTGCTCTGGCCTTTTAAATAGGCCTACATTCCAATATAAATATTGTCATGTTCCTAAGATTAGTATAGGTATCTTACATGTATATGGTACCTCCCAAATTTGAAGTGTCATGAGTATTAAATGATTTAATGCATGTATGGCACTCAAAAGTAGATTTGTCATATAGTAAATACTTTAAAATTTTACTATTACCACTACTGCTGCCACTACTGCTACTACTAGATTGTATGAGATTAACAGTAAAATCAAAACTATATTCTGCATTATTTATTATAATTAGTTGCCCTGAAATATTTTAAGGCCATCAAAATCTTAGTTGGTTAAATGACCTACTGGATAATGTATCTACCATACACACAAACAGATACGTATGTGCTTATGTGCACACATATTCTCCAACATAATTTGTGGAAAGAGTAGCAACAAATTAAAGAAGAGATCATGATTTTCAATCACCTAAATAAATCTAAATCCATATCCAAGAGAAACCTAGAAACATGGTATAATGTAACTGATAGTATAAAAGCTCAGCCCTAAGATTTCTTAACAGATCCATTGGCCCTATAGTCTACAGCTTTAATTATGAGAACTCCTGACAAGAACACCCAAGGCAGATCCAGTGTTCAATTTTTCTTTTGTACAGGCCTGGGTCAGGCTCTTTAGAGAAATAAGAATGCAACAGCACCAAGGTTGGGTATGAAAAGAATATTCTCTCCATGGGCCTGTCTTCGAGAGTGAGCTTATGCTATAGCTCTCATAACAATTATTCATCACCAACAATAGCATCCCAGTTCTGCAGTGACAGTGTGGTTGAATAGATTTCACTCCTGGCATTCCCATGATACCATAATGGCAAATCCCTATGAAAACATATGATAAGACTATCACTCGGGGGTGGTTTTTGCTCAATAGCTATTTTATTCCCTTGGAGTATTTTATCTTTCTTCATAATTATATCAAAGGGTACATTTCTAATAACTGGTAATCCCTTCCTTAAGTGACTTTAACCTCTGTAGGCATTGGGCCCCATGACCCATAGCACAAACATATTTTGTAATTAAATTTTTTTTCAATTTCAGAAGCCACTGAGGAAATGTTCTGCTTTATATAATTGTTCTCCATTAAGAGACATTTAATATGAAAGTTTTCATAATTTAAACCCATTTAATCTCATCCTTATATGCTTCATACCTCATTTTATTTTTGCTGTTTTCAACAATCAAAACCCTTATTATTATAGATAAGAGAGTATATGGCAGGTCTTTTTTCTTTCTCTTTTCCTTTTCTTCCTCTTTGCTTTTTAACGAAGACTAATAGTTCTTAACTTTAGAAGACTAACAAGGATGCAAGAGTGATACAATTTTTCAGGAGCCTGAAGTACCAGTCATTTTAAGTAGCTTCAGATTACAACCTGTGTGGGAAATAGCATGATCATTTTCAATTACTTCATCATGAAGGAGAACCATTAACTAGTTTTAATTGGAAATTGCTAACAACATTTCTACAAAGTTTATAGGTACAATAATTCAATTTTCCAAACATAATGAAGAAAGTCCACAAAATGTTGACTATGAGGACCAAATCAACCTCTTTTTGCCTAGAATAAACCTGCACAGACTTTATCAACATATAATCAGCAGAATCAAGCCTGGAATAGATCAAACCAGAAATGTGATCCAGTCATCCTGTTCCAATTAAAGAAAGGACCATGTGTTGAACTAAGCAAATAAGTGTAGATAAAATAATCTATGTTGGGATTTGAGTACAACTTTTCTGGCTGTACTTCAATTGTAGCTAAGATCCAAGTTGAAAACAGTTACTGGCAATACTGCCCCCATACCCACCATTTATTTTAAAGGAAGCCATCAATGACCTGGACCAGGGGCCTGTGACCATCACCTTGCTTTTTTCAGGCGATGGTCACAGGCACCTCCTTGCACGGTTTCTAACAGAAGACAGAACTGACCTATTACCAATAACCACAACCCTAGCAAAACCCAAATCCAAACCCCATCTATATACAAAACTGAGAAAAGGAAAAGTCACAGATCTTTGGAAAGTACAGGGTTCTTTCTCTCTGGGAAAAATCATTGCATGGTTTGGCGGTGCCTGTCAAAAAGGGAAAGTATTAGCAGGTTTCTCTTCTTGCTATGTCAGAACTGACCAGCGTGAGAGAGTTTTTGACAGAGTATGACATGTGTTTTTGGATTTGGTATCCACTTTTCTCCCAGAGCACTGTATAAAGAAGCCTCAGTGAGGTGCATGGAAAGAGGACAGAGGCATTCACACCAAACCACCTTCATTGCACTCTTCAGAGGACGAAGAAGCAGCCCTGGGAGACTTCTTGCAGCTTCAGAAGAAGATTCATGATGAACGGAGGCCAAGCAAATAGGAAATCCAACCAGCAACCAGATCAGGTAGGCAGCATAATGGCTGGGACTGAATATGGATGATGACCCTTCTCTGGGGTGTTCATGAGCAATGCTGGAGGCAAGAAGAAGCCAAATACAACCCCCAAAATACCTACTCTCGCTTTGCCCTCTGTGGTGGACTGATAATGACCATAAATTTAATTCTGAGTTGGCTATATGACTTGCTTTTGACAATGGGGCATTAGTAAATGTGTCACAAGTAGATACTTGGCAAGTCACTAGCACTGGGGCTGCTTGTGAGCCCCACGACTGCCACTGTGTGACCAACACTTCCAGAGAACAATTGCCTCTGTTGCTAGAGCCAGTAGCATGCCACATCCCAGACACATTCCGCATTACCCAGCCATCAGCTACCCTGCCACATGACCACAGATCCAAGAGAGAGACAGTATAAATCACTTGAGCTGGCCCAGACTAGAATAACTGCCCAGCTGAACCACAGAATATGAAGAATCATTAGAATGGCTGCTGGGTTAAACTTGTTATAACCAAAAGTTGAGCAAAACACCAGTGACCTGATTTACAAAGTATATTATGGCACCCTACAGATTACAACTAAACTCGGATCCCAAATCAACTTAAAAATGCTATGATACAGTTTTTGTTAAACTGTGCCTTTATAGAAATATTAGTGAAAGACAAAAAGGAAAACACAGAGTAGAAAGCCCTCTAGGGAAGCAGAAAATAGTCAATGTGGAGTTGCTCTGACCTCAAGCAGCTTGAAAGAGCTCAAACAGTGGGCCTGAGTCCCCTGGCGTGGCATGAAAACAAGGAGCAATTTGGTTTGCTTTCATGTATCTTCTGATAAGTTGAAGTAGTGGAATGCATTAATTCCACTCTAAATTAATTAAATCAATCCTTTATTTATCAGTCGTTTACTGGACACTTACCCTATGCAATCAACTACACCATCTACCAGGAGATAGTAATAATAAATAAGAAAGCTATAGAAAAGAAATGAGAGAGGGGAACTGGAGTGTACCTTTACGACAGGTACATGACTCAGCATTCTAAAATGTATGCTCTCATCGCTTCTCAGCCTTTTGGCTAAGATCAAGTGTCTAAAATGTATGTTCTCTTTTTCTAACCATAAAGCCCTATAAGAACCTTCTTCTTATGCTCAGAGAACCTATATAACCCGATTTTAATAAGCTATGACCTTGTTGTTTACCTGTAAATTCTATCCTAACTTAAGGAGATGGAGCACCTACAGTATGGTACAAAAAAGAAGGCGGCCAGTCTCCTACGAAATTCAGAGAGAAAAAGACCACAGATTAGCCGGGTGCGGTGGCTCACGCCTGTAATCCTAGCACTTTGGGAGGCTGAGGTGGGCAGATCACGAGGTCAGGAGTTCGAGACTAGCCTGGCCAACATGGTGAAACCCTCTCTCTACTAAAGATACAAAAAATTAGCCGGGCGTGGTACTGCACACCTGTAATCCCAGCTACTTGGAAGGCTGAGGCAGTAGAATCACTTGAACCCAGGAGGTGAAGGTTGCAGTGAGCCAAGATCACGCCATTGCATTCCAGCCTAAGCGACAGGGCAAGACTCTGTCTCAAACAAAACAAAACAAAACAAAACCCACAGATTATAGTTGGGGAAGGAAGGATTTAAAAAATAAATAAAAGCTTTGTTAACAAGGAGGATTCTGAGTTATGAAGAGAAATAAATCTGATATTGCTAGAAATAGAAAAAATTGATCATTCTCATGTTTTGATATCACAGAAATTGATTTTAATATAGAAATATTTTAAATATGGGAAAGTAAAAAGTAGGGAAAAAGTCCTTGTTTTCCTCTAAATGAGCTATAAATAAATATCCTTTGGGTCAAGGAACTTAAACTTGGAGTGTAGCATGTGCTGGGAACACAGAGAGGTATATGATCACTCTAGAAAAAGAAGAAAAGTTGTTTGACTGACACAGAGGCCATACTAAGTCCAATTGTGACACATTAATAGGCTAAGAAATGGACTTTGAGTGCCAGGCTATTGAAGCAAATTTAGATGGCTAGGTATAAACAGAAATACAATTTTATAATGGTTCTGCTAAAAAACAGAAAGCTAATCCTGGGATAAGAATTCATTCACTGTCCAACACATGTTTGTTTATTTTGACCTGTTGGTCCAAGCACTGTAGAGGTGTCAGAGAAATATATGAAGCAGCACACAGAAGCCCGCAAACCCCATAAAACACTAACATATTTGTGTTTTTATATGCTTTCTATCATTTTTACAGGCTTTGGTGTGGGAAGAGTAAGGTGATCCAGGATCAGAGTCCATCAAGTTGAAACTTAAGTCTCTTTGTACCTATGAGTATACATGACTTAGCTATTGAAAATCCAATTATGTATATATACACTATATATAAAAAATTGTTCCTCCAGATACTTGCTTCTAATTTGCTAAATGTTACTATATCAAGAGAATAACATTTCTTCTATTATAATTTACTAACTTCCCAGAATAAGTCAGATGCCTCCTCAAATATTTAAGACTCAAAGGGGCCAGGTGTGGTGGCTCATGCCTGTAATCACACCAATTTGGGAGGATCACTTGAGCCTAGGAGTTTGAGACCAGCCTGGGCAACATGGCAAGACTCCGTCTGTATAAAAAGACTTTTAAAAATTAGCCAAGCATGACAGTGTGTTCCTGTGGTGCCAGCTACTCAGGAGACGGAGGTGGGAGGATCCTGCGAGCACAGGAGGACAAAGCTGCAGTAAGTTGTGACTGTGCCACTGCACTCCAGCCTGGGCAACAGAGAAAAAACCAAAAAGACTAAAAGGGAGTAAAAGCAAACAAACTCTTACTTGGTGATCAACCACATGTTAGCTTTGGGAAGCTGAGAGTTAATGCAGAAGATTTTTATATGAGTCCATGTGTATTTCCCCATGGGTAATTTCATGTTAAACACTAAATCCAAATTTCTCAGAGGAACACAGTCTTTAAATGGCAGCAGTATCATCAGCCTTGTTGCCTTCTGGCTTTCTATCATCTTCCTTTGGACATCTCTCCAAAATGGGATCTTGTTTTTATTTTAGACACAACTTAGCATGCAGTTTCCTATAGTCAGGCATGGACAATGAGGACGTCAATGAAATCTGAAGTAATGGGAAGGATGCTTTGTCTACATCTAGAAAGAGAGTCTACACGTGTAGGGGAAGCACTGGAGCACAGATTGCAGATGGACTGAAAGTAGGCAACAAATAAGAAGACTGATAAACATTCCACTGGAGCACGGGGCAAGGTCCATCTTGGACTTTATATTGCACCCTTGGGGAAGCATGGGAGTACAAAAATGGGTCAGAGCAGATGCAGATCTGTGAAGACATCTTCATTTCTCTGATGTGGAACAAGGACAGATGGATGTAAAAAATGTGTCTTGGCGGATCTGGAAAGAGCATGCTACCCTTTGGGAAAACATCTGGGCTGTTACATTGTTTTACAGCACAGAAGGCAAGAATTTCAAGCTCTCTCGCCCTGCTTAAGACTTCTGTCATTCTTACACTACTCTGTCACTGAGAAAGCTAAAAATTTATTCAAAGGTCTCTTCAATGAAATGCAGATTAAAGGCATTTTGTGCATATAAGCCTGGTCTCTTAGGCAGCATTTAACTTGACTATGTCCAGAGCATATGTCATAACTAATTTGGGTCATGTTTGATTACTCACTATGGGTCAAAGTTGAAATTCTGTTGCAAAACACCAGAGTAAACTTAACCATGAATGTTTTTCTAACAGTCTGTGACTAAATGTGTAATATACACTAACAACAACAAAAATCTGTGGCCAATCGTGGACCTTCTAATGCTTGGAAATGGCTGAAAGTATATAAAGGATATTCAAGGCCACCAAAATATACTGTGCTAAAAGCACTTAATTAGCAAAGGCTAACTATACATCTGCATGTACACATACTTGTGTATTTTATATTTCTTTATATATCTGTTAGAATAAATATGCATTTAATTAATATAACCACACATTTCTTTCCTATCCAAGGAATCCACTTTCATATATACAAGGGTTTGCTATATTATAAGAGGTCACTTTCACTATGCACTTAGTTACATATGCTTATTCTGTCTTAGAATGTACAAATTTATCATTTTGACAGGTAAAAAAAGTGTAAGACTCCAAGCAGAAAATATTTGAAGTTAAAGCATCTGGATTGGTAAGGAGGCTAAAAGAGATAGCATAGGTGACAGAATCAAACCCATGTCTTTCATTGATGGTACAAGGTGAGTAACCTAATGAATTAGAAAGACAAGCCAATAAAAGGTCCCGAGTTGACCTTTATAGTCCTTATATACATATACATCTTTAAATTCTCCCATTATATAAATTAATACAATATTGGCAATATTGGTTGTTTCATATCAGCACAATTTGTAGCTGAAATTGATTATTAGGAAGTGGTTTGTGGTATACAGTAAAGGAGGACCAGTGAGAGGAAGGAGTGCCCAGAGAGCAGGGCCACAGTGGAAGGGAGGCAGAAAGAGTGATGCAGTTTGCTTCTGTTAGCTGAGGTACAGGGGAACCTACTTCTTGATGAAGATGAACCACTCTGGCGCCATGAATACGTTGAAGATTACTCAGTGGTCTTGACAACGGTCATTACTAATGAGAGCGAACTTCCTTAAATCAACAGCTTGCCTAAGACTAGCACAGTGTCTGACATGCAGCAAGAACTCAATACATGTCATGCTCTGTTATTGGAAGCAAAATGATACCTATTCTAGTCCATTCCAATTTTGAAACTTATTTTAGAAACAAAACTCTTTATTTTTCCTTCAGTTATAAAAGTAAACTTTGTAATTTGTAAATATATATATATATATATTTGGGCCGGGTGCGGTGGCTCATGCCTGTAATCCCAGCACTTTCGGAGGCCAATGTGGGCGGATCACCTGAGGTCAGGAGTTCGAGACTAGCCTGACCAACATGGCGAAACCATGTCTCTATTAAAAATACAAAAATTAGCCAGGCATGGTGGTGGGCACCTGTAATCCCAACTACTGGGGAGGCTGAGGCAGGGGCATCGCTTGAACATGGGAAGTGGAGGTTGCAGTGAGCCGAGATCACGCTACTGCATTCCAGCCTGGGTGACAGAGCGAGACTGTCTCTCAAAAAAAAAAAAAAACAAAAAAACACCAAAAAACAAAATACACACACACACACACACACACACGCATATATATATATACACACACACATGCATATATGTGTATATATATAAATTTATAAATTTGTAGGTATACATATCAAGAAACAAGGAAATAAACATAGAAGTAAAGATCATTTTCTACTTACTTAAGTTTACTCTAATTTTTTTTGTTTCCTTTAGGCCACCACTATAAATTTAGAGAACGCTTTATTAACTGTGAAGCCTGAAAAAAAATTATGTAACTAATTAATCTATTATTTCTGCTACAATAAGTGAGCCTTTGATTCTTTTCCCGATATAGAAATAATGATGTGTGTCAGACAATTTTTAAAAATGAGAGGTACAGAGAGACGGACAAAGCAGGCCTTGCCTTCCTACCTAGGTTTGACTGTTTTAAACTTTAAATGAATACTCAAGGATTTCCTCCAGGATCATTAATTAGCTATTTCCTTATGCAAACGGAGACAACTAAAGATGTTTTATTTTCTTCCTCTATATCTTCTCTCCTTTATGTTTTTCATTCAGCCTTGCCAGGAAGAATAAACATGAGCTGAGACACCTGTACTATTTCCTAATAGTGATTCATCACCAAGAAGCAGTAACAGACTCTCCCTCCTTTCTTCCCTCTCAGGATGTGGTGCCAACAAGGCAAGTCTCACAGAGCCATGCCACATGCCACATCCTAACCTTGGATTCTCCATATAGCACCTCCCAGAGAGCTGAAATAGCCTGGACATCTTTCAGGCCTGCTCTGATGGAGAGAGCTCAGAAATAGCCTTTTCACATGTGTCAGATTTTCATCTCTCTGAAACGTATTAACAGTTTACATGGCAGGCCAGATGAAGCCTAGAACCCAGACAGTCAACTGGCTTGGGCTATTGTACAAACCGTTATCTAATAAAAAATGTCTATTATTTTAGGTCAGTTGTCATCACTATCCATTTAGTTTATAGTGAGTGTTCATATTAATGTTACCAAAATAGGGTGAACATCCTTTATGACACCTTATCTTACGTGTAATCATGACTTGACTTACATGCAATGGCGAACTGAAATAAAATGGTAATTGCCACAAAATGGTGCTTGGCATTCTAAAAAAATTAAAATTTACTTCAAAATTCCTTTAGAGGCAATATATGTTCATCAGAACTTATCAATTAATTGAGTAAATACAAAAACACTCAAAATATATTTAATGATTTAATAATAATATTCACAAGAAGTATAACTGCGTTTAAAATCTGAATGCCTGGCCTACATTTACATATAGTCTAATAGCTAACTGAAGTTTTACTTGTTTCTATCTCTTTTATGCCAAATTGTTTTTATTCTGACTGACATGACATAATATTTTAATTTTCCCAGAAAAGAAAAAATTAATGCAGAAAAAATTAACAAAAATTCAGTTGGAAGAAATAAGTTCTAGCATTCAATAGTACAGTAGAAAAATTATACTTAGCAGTAATTCGTTGTTTATTTCAAAAGCGCTAGAGGAAATGAATTATAATGGTCCCAACACAAAGAGAAATGTTTGCAGTGATAAATATCCCAGTTATCCTAATTTTATTGTACATTGTATACAGATATCGAAAAATCACATATACCTCTCAAATATGAACCATATCAATTTAAAAATTCAAATGTTAATATTGTATCATGTACAATCAAATTTTACTTAATGCAATTCACTATCACTTTGAAACCTGCTCTTGGGCTAGGTTTATGTTTATTTCATCTGAATAGAGAAACCAGAAGTTATCATCCTTAAATACCATCCTTTGTGGATGTTCCCATCATGAGGACAAAGTAATAAATTTCAGTTCTCAAGGATGAGAAGCCCAACAGATTCACTCCTTTTCTGCACACAGAACCATGCTGGCAACAGTCCCAATGCCTAAACTTCAGTCACAACTTTCAGAAAGGTGCTATCAAGTGGGGCTGCAAAAGAATCCCTCTATCACCTTTCAAACTGACACCTGTGTTGATTGCTAGAGCCCATCACAGTTTAGCTCTCACAGCTTTAATTTACTAGCCCATGAGAAGTCAGCTTCAAAGAACACCATTTCGACTCTCAAAGAACATTATCAATGTACATGGATAGCTTCCAACTTCATAAGGTGTTTCTCTCTACCTAGAGCAATTAACATTAATTTGCAGAACAGTGTTTATTGAAAACCTTTGTGTATCTCCAACAAAGTAACAGTGTATTGATTTCATTCCTACTATCTTCAACTGTATCATTAAGAGGAATTTCTTAGGAAAGTCTATACGCAGTAAGCAAGTAAGATCGCAGAACGTCAAGGGAGAAGTAAATCCAAAACTGATTTTACTTCTTTTCTTAGTGAGGAAAGAATTATGTTTTAAGCTTGCCTCTATTCATATAACCTTAAAAGTAATCATTCTGCTTTTTGTGGGTTTATTATAATTTGAACAATGTTTATAATCTCTCAATTCAAAAAATTATAATCTGTACATGTTGATCAACCAAGTTATAAAAATGAGATGAATTTTTAAACTCCATGCAAATCTTTAAGAGATAACATGATCTATCTGTCCATAACCAAGTTTAAAACTTTGTTGATAACAAGGCCAAATGCAAAATGGGGGGAGTGGAAGAAAACAATACAGGTAATTTAGACAGAGGCAAGTCAAATGATCAGTACCAACTTAAAAAAAAAATACATATATATATACACAGACACACACACACACACACACACACATATACACTGTTTCATTGTCAAGGCTCTTTCATATTAAGAGTAATCAACATATAATTAAATTTAAAAAAATGTATGTACAGATGAGTATCCAGCTATATAACCCTGCAGAGGAGCTGAACAAAGTCATTCAATGAATTGCAGATGACATAGCAATGGAAACAATGAATTACCTTTGTAGTTATCTTCCCACACCCAACCATTAAACAAACAGGACCCTTTAAAGACTTTAAGGTAAACAGTGGTTTCTCAAAGTGATGCAATGATCATGCTGTGCCTGTATAAGGAGCATAAAATGTTCTTCACAACAGGGTTATCCAGTGTTTAGAAGGAAATCTCTACTGGCAAATGGATCTGTCTTTTTGAGGTTACAGTTTATAGGCTGGATTCAAACGACAAATTCTTCAGGACTCTTTAGCCTAAGTGTAAATAAAGATGCAGAAAGGCATTCCTTTAAAAAAAAAAAAACACTCTGTAGACATGGTGATGACAGTGAAAGGAGGCAGTCAAATGCCTAGTCAGATGGGGCAGGATCCCCTTTTAAGCCCCACCTCCAAACTGAAGACAGTTTAAAGCCTGAAAGCCAAGTTAAAAATTAAATCCTTGGACCAGACTGAGAAACTTTCTTCCCATTTGTTGCACTTTGTTCTGACTGATCCCCACCCTTCATGTATTTTACTTATCACTACCCTTTCCTAATTGGTTTTCTACACTGTCCTGCCCACCTTTGAGTGGTGTCTTCGCTTTAATCTTTTTTGAATATTCACATACCAATCAGCACATACTCCTCATTCTGAGTCCATAAAAAGTCCCAGACCCAGCCACACTGAGAAAAAAACCACCCGATTGAAGGGGTGAGGAATCCTCCCACCCCACCCCTGCCCCTGACTGTGAGCTGTTCCATTGTTCAATAAAATTCTTCTCTGCCCATCCTCACCCTTCAACTGTCAGCCTACCCTCATTTTTCTTGGACGCAGGATAAGAGCTCAGGAACCCCCAAATGTGAGTACAAACTGTAACACAGGTGGGCTAGGGTGCACCCAGCTCAGCCATGGGCCAAGCCGGTGTGCAAGCGAGACTCAGCGGGCTGACTGCCTCCAGCAGCAGGCCCAGGGCTGAGCAAGGTGGGAGTGAAGGGGGGTGGAGAGTGGAGGGCACATCACCAGCTGGAACCTTGCAAATTGTCAGAAAATTCCTGCATCAGTGATTCAGTGATATATAAATTCAAATTTCAAGAATTCATTATTTTTATAAAGTCTTTAGGAAAGGATCCTTGGATTTTTTTTTTTTTTTCCATTCAGGAGCAGTGTTGGCACCATTGTAAAGGGTAAGGGTAACGGTTGAGATGTCTAAATATACATATATATTTATATATATTTAGTGATCTAAATGTTTCCAGTGCCAAAGTTAGATGCTTTGCAAAACTATAACTCCTTTAAATGCCATCCATCTTGAAAAAATGCATGTCACATAACTAGAATGTTACTTATAGTCCTACTAGAGTTTAAAAAGATAAGTTTCCTAAAGACCTACCATTTAACCACAAACTGGGAATAACCTAATATCAACTGGAAATGCTGTTAAACGGAAACAAATGTAACTGATATATCTGAAGCAAGAGGAGATTGAAGATGAAGGTATATATCCAAAATGGTGACAGTGACAGATTCTGATTTTCCCATTTTGATTAACAGAATTTCCTATAGGCATCAATAAGCTATAAGGTGGATAAAATAGTTCTGTTGTAAAAGTACTGAGGACTCATTATCTGGACTCTCAATTCTCATTATTCAGTTTACTTAGTTTCATAAAACTTTAAGCTAAATCTATATTCTAAAAAATACATATGACAATATTAATTTTATTGTTTGTCACCTTTCTAAGATTAAAAAATTAAGTATTTTTTGAAAACTTATCAGTTCCTGGCTTGATTTTTCCTTCTCATAATAATTTATTTATTTTTTATTTTTTATTTTTATTTTTTTGAGACAAGGTCTCATTTTGTCATGCAGGCTGGTGTGCAGTGGTGCAATCTCAGCTCCCTGCAACCTCAAACTCCCAGGTTCAAGTGATCTTCCCACCTCAGCCTTCCAAGTAGGTGGGACTACAGACATGTGCTGCCACGCCTGGCTAATTTTTACATTTTTTGTAGAGACGGGGTTTCACCATGTTGCCCAGGCTGGTTTCAAACTCCTGATGAGCTCAAGTGATCCACCCGCCTCGGCCTCCTAAAGTGCCAGGATTACAGGCCTGAGCCACTGTGCCTGGCCAATAATATGTTTTGAGGAGAAAATTTTAATGCAATGTAGGTTATCATTAAGATTCATGTTTTTGGTGTTGTAGCTGAAAAATATTTCCTAATCCAATCTGCAAAGATTTTCTTTTTTTTTTTTTTTTGCAGAGGTTTTACGGTATTATGATTTACATTTAGATCTGTGAGTTAATTTTTGTATCTGGTGCAAGGAATGAGTCAAACTTAGTGTTTTTTGCATATGGGCACCCACTTTTTCCAGCACCAACTGTTGAAAAGGCAGATGAGTAGATAAATAAACTGATATATCCATGTAATGGAATACCATTTGGCAATAAATAATAATAAACTACTGATATGTTGAACAACATGAGTGAATATAGAAATAATAAGCCTGAGTGTCAGCTTGGCACAAGAGTATACACATTGTAGGATCCCATTTATATAAAAGTCTATAATAAAAATTAATGTATAGTGACAGGGTGATGACTGTTTGCCTGGGAAGTGTATTGGTGAGGCTACAGTACAGACAGACAAGATGGAGGAATTACAAGTGTGGTGAAGTTTCGCAGGTCTATGCATATGTCAAAACTATCAGACTGTATGTTTTAGATATGTGCAGTTGATCACATATCAATTGTATCTCAATAATTATCTATACATATATACACACATATGCATATACAGATGGTCTCCTACTTACAAAGTTTTGATGTAGAATTACTTTTTTTTTTTTTTTTGAGACACAGTCTTGCACCGTCACCCAGGCTGGAGTGCAGTGGCGCAACCTTGGTACATGCAACCTCTGCCCATGGGTTCAAGCAATTCTCCTGCCTCAGCCTCCTGAGTAGTTGGGACTACAGACATCTGCCACCACACCTGGCTAATTTTTGTATTTTTAGTAGAGACGGGGTTTCACCATGTTGGCCAGGCTGTTCTTGAACTCCTGACCTTGTGTTCCACCCGTCTTGGCCTCCCTCTGTCACCCAGGCTGGAACGCAGTGGCACAATCTCGGCTCATTGCAACCTCCACCCTCCAGGTTCAAGTGATTCTTGTGCCTCAGCCTCCAGAGTAGCTGGGACTACAGGCATGTGCCATCACACTCAGTTCTAAGTTTTTGTATTTTTAGTAGAGACCAGGTTTCACCATGTCAGACAGGCCAGTCTTGAACTCCTGACCTCAAGTGATCTGCCTGCCTTGGCCTCCCAAAGTGCTGGGATTGCAGGCGTGAGGCACTGCAACCGGCCTCGGCGTACAATTTTCAAACTTTAGATGGTGCAAAAGCAATACATATTGAGTAGAAACTACACTTTGAATCATGAATTTTGATGTCCCAGGCTAGAGATATGTGGTACGATACTCTCTGGTGATGCTGGACAGCAGATCCAAGCTGTAACTGCCAGTCAGCCACATGATCTGGAGGATAAGCAACCAATACACTATAGTGTACTGTGTTTCCTGATTATTTTTTCTGACTGTTAGCTAATGTAAGTATTCTAAGCATGTTTAAAATTGGGTAGGCTAAGCTATGATGTTCAGTGGGTTTGACATATTAAACGCATTTTTGATTTACAATATTTTAAATTATGATGGGTTTATCAAGATGTAACCTCATCAAAAATCATGAAGCATCTGTATACATACACAATTTATATATATGTGTGTGCGCACACACACACACACACACATACTATCAGGAGTGTTTCAACAATCTTTTTAAAATAAAAGCTGACATTCAGGCCGGCACGGTAGCTTACGCATATAATCTCAGCACTTTGGGAAGCTGGAGGCGGGCGGATCACTTGAGGAGTTTGAGTTTGAGACCAGCCAGGCCAACATGGTGAAACCCTATCTCTACTAAAAATACAAAAAATTAGCCAGATGTGGTAGTGCGTGCCTGTAATCCCACTACTCAGGGGCTGAGGCAGGAGAATTGTTTGAACTTAGGAGGCGGAAGTTGTAATGAGCCGAGATCGTGCCACTGCACTCCAGCCTGGGCGACAGAATGAAGACTCTGTCTCAAAAAAATTAAAAGTTGACATTCACAATCAAGTCATGTTACATTGATCTTGATTGGACAAGAATCTCCGGAAATTTTTATTTATCCAAATGCATATGTAGGTATGGTGGGTTGGTGTGCATTCGCTTATTGGAGGGAAGAGTCTAAGAAAGTTTTTTTTAAAGGGCCTAAATAATCTAAGCAAAATAAATATTAATCTATGCTAGCCACATTATAAGTGTTAAAATGGAAAGAAATCATGAGATTCTCAAAATGTAGCCACTGGTTGGATAAAAATCCTCAGCAAAATTTGTCTCTAGAAATACAAAAGCTCCTTCCTTGAAAAATGCCCTCAAATGAAAGTAATTAAGAAGCTACTCACAAAATTAGAAGTAAAAACTCAATGACGGGGAGAGACGAACATGTGGCCATGTAATCTGCTCCCTGCTCGTGGAGTTTCAAGCTAACCGCAGTGGTTTTGAGTATAAGAAATCATGGTCACAGGAACAGGGAGGAAGTGTAGAAAGGGGTGGGCTGGGGGACCTGGGAGCTTACACTGCCAGATATGACAACTCTTCGCACAATGAAGTTTGAAATGTAATCAACTGCTATTTTAAATTTGACCTTTTTTCCCCTAGAATAGTAATTTCCTATAGACTGTTTTCACGTGAGAACCATATTTGGTTGCTTAAGAAATAAACTATTAATTCACTACCCACAGAAAGGATAACATTCATTTGTTATCAAATACTAAATGCTGCACATTGCATTAGACTCGAATTTGAAGTGTAATTCCTATGCATGAGTAGTGTTTCAGGAAACATTTGCCTCCCATGTTTTCTCCCCTTGACACTTCACGTTTTAGATCTTTGTTGCTACCATACAGAAATAGGTGCATTTGGTTTTTAAATACTGGAAATACCATACTTGACATAAAAAGTATATCAAAAAGGGCACATCTAAAATGGACATCAAGAGGAAGGAAAAAAGAAAAAATACAACAAAAGATTCAGTTTCTTCCATTAATTATAAATTTAAACTGCTAAAGACATCCTAAAATATTTCACCTTTCTGGCTAATTGTTCTGCATAGTTTATGAGACGCTTATCATAAAGAACTGGGGTAAGTTATTCATCAAAGTTTTATCATGAATAGCATTAATAGCAAAAGCATACCTGTTGGAACCATGGAATATTACAGAAATAGAAAGTTGTAGTTCAAATGCTATTTGTATATAGAGAGAAAACAAGAAGACAAATTTTATGAGATTTCAGGTACCTCAGGACCGGTTTTGAAGTATTATAGATCAAATATGTGAAGGTTATAAACCAGGGCTCCCAGGTAAGCTGGTATAGAACAAAATCACCAGTGGAACAGAAACTGAAAATACTTCCGCTGAAAAGATATATACTGAATGCAAAATGTGTGTGTGTGTGTGTGTGTGTGTGTGTGTGTGTGTGTGTATAGCAAGTTTCATTTATAGACCAATGCATTCTCTTTGGCAGGGGTAGTTTTTTAAGCTACTGTTAGAAACATATGAAGAGGGGTGTATGTAGGAGAACTGCTTGCTCTAGGGTTAGGTGTATTTCTACTTCAAGAAGAAAGCCACCCAAAGAATTGCTGCTTCGAAATCTGTACGAATAGCTGAGCCTCTCTTGTTTTCTTCACTCATGTTCCTAAGTAACAGACAGCAGACTGGGATACTTCGGAGTTACATCCCTTATTTGGCTGTTTGAACTATAAGACTAACAGCATATCAAAAGCTGATCATTAAACCCTCCTATTTTGATAATATCCTCAGTATGAAACAGCTTAGTGAAAGACAGAGGTTGGCCCTAACAGCAATGTTCATGATAGCCATAACTTCACCTCTGAGTAGGGCAAGAGTTGAAAGAACAGATCTGAGTAGATCACCAGTAGCTCTCACTAACTGAAGCTTCTTGAGGGCAGGATTATCCAATTCATATTTGATCCTCAGTGCCTAGCACTGAGACTGAAATACGTTAGACACTCATGATTATTCGCCAAATAAAAATGGAGTCAAATTCATATCCATTGTGAATTACCCAGAAACTATACATTTTAAGATAAAAAGCGATTCTAAACATAGTTCCAGCCCATTCCTGTTAAAAATTCTAGACAAGGTATACTGATGGTCAAATGTTGCAGTTCTCAAAAAGTCTCCAGCCTGGACACTGCCTTGGGTAGATCTGGTCATCAGTCCTGGTTGCTGTTCCAAGTAAAAACTTCATTCTTGATTTGGGGTTTTCTTATCACCTGAAACACCCTTTTGCAAGGTATGTTTCTTACATCTCTCCTCACATAAACTCCGTAAAACCACCCCTCTCGAATGCTACCTTCTCCAACGAATCTCTCCTATTTACCTTATTTGTAAGTAATTTCTCCCTTTCCTAAATGACACAATATTTTATCAGTACTTTATAAACAATGTTTCACATTGATGCAATGAAAAACTACCAGAAATGCAAAAAACACAAACAATGCAGATGGGTTCCATGACGAATTTGGCGGTACCTGCCTTTTCCAGGCTTCAAGGCTGCTCTTATTTTTCATTCACTCTATTGCTTCTGCCTCAAATATCACAACCTGCCTGTAATCCTGTTCCCTCCTCTCAGATAAATGTTCTTTAAGGCATAGCTCAGGAGTCACTTTCTCCAAAATAGTCTTCCCTGACCTCTTCTCCAATTTCAGATGTGTAAGGTGTTGTAAACGTGTCCTACTCACCTGCTTCCATAGTACCATGGGCACATGTCCTTCTTCATTAAGGATACCACATTGCAGTGATCTGGGAAAGCACGTCTTCTCACTGACCTGAGTTCTTTGAGGAATGGAATGGCACAGTCATCATGGTATTTCCAGCATTTTGCTAGGCCTCAGTGCCACAGTGGCTGCTCAATATTTTATGAATAAATGAATTCAGTTATATTTGCGTGTAATCTCCTATTCTAGACTGTGTGCTCTTTGAGCTGAGTAAATTCAGTATTTTTGGTACACAGTAGATATTTTTAAATGCCTGATCAATGAATGAATGAATCATACAACCTTTAGGCTGGAAGTAATTATAGATATTTTTAATCTTATTTCTCTCTCTTACAAATAACATATGATGACCAAGCTAGGTTCTATACATTTATTCATGGAATCAGGATGAAGGCATAGGTCTTCAGATTCCAAGCCACACAATTTATTCTTGTATACTGTGACATTTTTGAATTAATTAATTCTATATGAAGACTAAAACATTAAAGTCATCATTATGAATATATATTTAGAAATGAGACCTTATTTTCACGGAAATTTAACAAAACTGGCTGTCAACCATTTTTAATGGATTCTCCTAGTATGTATCAGAGGCTGACAGTTACAGGCAATCCATTATAATAGAAAGAGAAGCATGTTATATTCTAAATACTGCAAATTAATCATTAATAAGAATTTAAAAATCCAATAGATTTTGGTTTAGTCAGCAAAATCTTTTAAATACAAGCGTTCTATACATTGCAGAGATGCTAAGTTACATTTAATACCATTTATCAAAACCTTAGGGAGTTATTCTTTGGGTCTCCAAATCTCAAAGACATTAAACCAGGACCAAGAATTTCATGAATACTGTGGCAGATTCCTCCCTCCCTCCCTCTCTACTAACAGTGATTTCAAGGCAATGTGACAGCAACTTACACATTACCTGTCAATAGCAAAGACTTAGCCATCATCTCCCTGGAACCTTTCATTCCTATTACTCCTAAATCACCTATAAAGAAATTGGTAATTAAGCTGCTAGAGAGATCTGGGCTAAATGGATTTTGAGCCAAGCAGTTTTGAATGGCTGATTATTAACCTTCGGTAAAACACAAATAAGAGAACACACCAGACTCATTCTCAGCTTCAGTAGGAGAGAAAGGTCAGGGCTATATGTGTCTGGTAGATTTAATTTTCTATATCACTATTAGACAGCCTAGATTATTTTTAATCTGGTTACAACAACAAATTCTACTGATTTTTGAATCAAAAGTCAAATAAAAACCTCCAGTATAAACCTGAGTTTTCTGCAAGTATTTTCTTTCAGAGGCATAACAGTCTCCATTTTCTACAGAATTCATAAATATGAATATTTTAGAAAATGTCTATAAGTGTTGGTATTCTAAGTTCTCGGTGCTGCCTAAAGTAAATATGGTAATACTCAGTTGCCCACCTATGAGCTTTTGTGTGTCATTAGCACAAATCTAATGCTTCATAGGCAGCAATACAAACACTAACATCATTTCTTTTATATAGAAATATGCTTCCCAAGTTTAAGTTCAAAAACACACCTGACTTTAAACAAAATCGTGTTTGTTGTCAATGTTTTATTCTCTCTCCCAAAAACCTTCCTTCCTACCTCCAGAGGCTTCCTCTCCCAAACTAACACATCTTTCTTCAGCCTAGGGAGTTCATTTTAACCCACGTAGGTGAAACTCTCTTTAGGTACCCTCTAACAAGGAGGGTACAACTCCTCCCACCCCAAGAACCGCTATCTCTTCCAGCCTTAAAACTTCCAGAGGAAAAGGTTATGCTAGTGGTTACAGAAAGCAAGACCAATATTTTGCAGAAGGAAGCCCATTCTATCCAATGTTACCCAAATCATATCAGGCAGGCAATCATCCTCCAAACTGCTTGAAATTATGAATGCAGAAATTAATGTTAAAATGAAAATGCCTATAGTCCTCTGCTACAGACAGGCAGAGAGGGGAAGAACTTTACTAACCTCTACCTCAGAAGAACTCTTTCTCTTTAAGGAGGAACATCTTCCATAAAAACTGGAGAAAAAATTGGGCCTTCCAATTATCACACATCTCCGTTCCCCTCAACAATTGGTGTGTCTACAGTCCCCTCCATCTGGTAGTGATTCATTTTCAAAGGATGAAAATTAAAAAGAATCACACCTTGCAATTTGGCTTATCGATTCCTTTTCATTTGTCTAAACTGAGCAGTCATATAACATCCTTAAGAAAAGAGACTTTAAAACTTCCACTGCTTAAAAACATCCCTAAAAGAAAGGACTTAAGAATCACCTCTATCAAAGAAAGTTTATTATTTTAAGGAAGATATAAATTGGAAAAAACCATACTAATTAGAAACTTGTAAAACTTCCATTTGAATTATAAATTCATGATGAAAACTAATACAACAGAATATTTGGATATTTTGTTATATATAATGAAAGTTTCAGATTTGGGAAACTGAAAAATACAGAGCAGATATTTTCTAGTTTTATCATGATGTTTTATTTAAAAAAATAAAATAGATTGCGGCCAAGCACAATGGCTCACGCCTGTAATCCCAGCACTTTGGGAGGCAGAGGTGGGCGGATCACAGGTTAGGAGATCAAGACCATCCTGGCCAACATGGTGAAACCCTGTCTCTACTAAAAATACAAAAATTAGTTGGGTGTGGTAGCACATGCCTGTAATCCCAGCTACTCAGGAGGCTGAGGGAGGAGAAAAGCTTCAACCAGGGAGTAGGGAGTTGGAGGTTGCGGTGAGCAGAGACTGTACCACTGCACTCCAGCCTGGCAACAGAGCGAGACACTGTCTCAAAAAAAAAAAAAAAAAAAAAAAAGATTCCATCTACTATGCTTTTCAGGAAAAAGAAAAACTAAGAAATGTACACTTTGCTCTTCCTTTATTTTATCCTCCCTTCCCTTCTTGCACCGCTAATTTTCTCCCTGCTTACATCCTTACATGGCTGAGTCTCAAGAACTAAAAGAGGGCTATCTCCCAGCAAATGAGTTTTGATAATAAATGCTACACTGTGTTGTCCTTCCTGAGGAAACAAAATCCAGTGAATACAAATAGGAGACATCCTTGCTCCTACACACTACCTCATTTGTGCGAGACATATCTCCATTATAATAATACCAACTGTCACACAGCTTTTCTGCACCATTCAGAAGGGCTTCTTTACATCCAAATGCAAACACTAACTGTAAGATATTCTGCAGACCCACTCTTTTTTGCACCACATTCTATGTGTGATTATTTGAAACTTTTATTACATTTCCCCCTTATTGTTTTATAAAAATAAGCAAAAAATAGTGAGATAAAAATACAAATACCACTGACAAATGACACATAGGTCAGTATTATTCATAAAATTAAGATTTAGAAGAAAAAATCAGGCCTGCTATAAGACTAAATCATTTTCTCTAATAGTATGACTATTAGACATAATTAAAGAATAAATAAACTATGACAGAAATGCATCACCCAAAATGACGTCTAAAAGATAAGTCTGGAAATTTTATAATATTTTTGGGCAAACTGACATCGTCAAACTTTGGACATTTGACTATAGTGCACATTTACAACAAAATATCATGTAGAAGCCCAGAGGGCTTCTCACATACAGTTTCAGATAACAAATATGCTCACATGCAATTTGAGATAACAAAGCCAGTAGTACTTCTGTTCCCCATTTTTCTTATCTTGCTTTTTTGCTTTTTGTTATATTCTTAACAAATTATAAAACCATAGCTTAACAATGGTCTACCCAGGTACCTCTGTAATAAAATATCATCCTCGTGTCTGCATAGAGTTATTCCTGAAAGAGATATTGTATTAGTCCATTCTCACATTGCTCTAAAGAACTACCTGAGACTGGGTAATTCATAAAGTAAAGAGGTTTAACTGACAGTTCCACAGGCTATACAGGAGGCATGGCTGGAGAGGCCTCAGGAAACTTACAATAATGGCAGAAGGGGAAGCAGGCAGGCCTCACATAGCCAGAGGAGGAAGAAGAGAGCGCAGGGGGAGGTACTACACACTTTTATACAACTGGATCTCATGAGAACTCACTCACTATCATGAGAATACCAAGAGGGAAATCCACTCCCAAGATCCAATCACCTCCCACTAGGCCCCTACTCCAACTTTGGGGATTACAATTAGACATGATATTTGGGTGGGGACATAAAGCCAAATCACATCAGATATCCCTGGATCAGAGAAGCAACTCTGTGAGGTTGAAGCCCAACTGGAGAGCGGAGCTCCCAGCATAGTGTTAAATGTTCACATCATGGAAAGAAAATGAATAGAACAGAAGGCCCACATGTCTCTAACCAAAGATTTAGAATACCTTCCTGTGTGCCACATATCAAGAATTTTAAAAGTGCCTCAGAAAAAGTAACTCATTTCCTAGCTTCTCAGTCTCTAAAGTATGTAATTGATCTTGGAGCTTTGTCTATAGTGCTGTAGACAATATTCATACTTTAACAAAAGTTACAGACATCTCACTTTTGTGACATCCCATGACTTGGGCACTTGTCATCTCACACTAAAATCAAGCCTGCTATATACTTAAATTTTATCTGTTACTAGTGTGTATTTTTATCCTAAAGAATTTCAACAAAAATATTTTCTTGGTTTATTCTGTAAAATATTCATTATTTTCAATCTAGAAAAAACAGAAAATAAATTTTAATTATGAGAGACTTTATTTAAATTATATTTAGATTGGTTTTTAATTTTATATCTTTTCTTCATCAGTGTTTGAAAGATAAATGTTAATAAGTGCCAACACAGAAGAAACTTTTTGCTTATTAATAAGAATAATATTGACAATACTGAAGATTTAAAAGACTTTGGAATGCACCTTACTTTTTAAAAGAATGAGAGTAAAATAAGAACAACTAAAAAATTGTCTTTGTCAACACTAAATCCTATGAACAAAATTTAAGTCTGCAAACAAAATGTAACTTACCAATATTAAACAAAACAGTTTATGATTATTAACTTTTTGGCCAACAATACAACTGTCCAATTAACTAACATTACAATAAATTAGCCTTAAAGAGTTGATCTGTATATAAGTGGGGAGTTTTTTTGTCAACTAAAACATGAACATTTTGAAGTCATCTTATGCAAATGATTCATAGTGCACTTGACCCTGTGCTTTGTAAATAACAGCTAACCAAGCATGAGGGTTGTGGTTGGAACATACGTAGACAGATTGGGAAGACAAAAAGTAGAAGTAGTACTGGCCACCATTTACTGAGCAGTTGTTATATTTCAAATTCTATACTAGGCCCTTTTCCTACATTATTGCTTAATTCGTAGCATGATCCAGGGTGGTAGTTACTTTATATATAAGAAAAAGAGGAGAAAGTATATGGAGAGAGAAAGAAAAGAAAGGAAGGAAGGAGGAAATGATTTGGGTCAATCGTGAATTTTATCTGTGAGGATCTTGTCTCCAGCTAGTAACAACTCCAGTACAAGAAGTAAATTTTCTGCCTTGCAGTTCATTACTGATCTCACCTACTCAGTCCATTACTGATCTTACCTATCAAAATAGTTTAAAAAAAAAACCTGGAAAAGTCTAGAAAGTAAGTTACTGATCAGCACCTTTATAACAATCCCATGCTGAACATAGAGGAGAGACTACGTGATTACAAAAATATAAGTCCATAGGATAATTATCAATAGAGAATCATATTTAGTATTGCTCTAAAATATGTGTACTAGACACAAATGTAACTGCACACTTTTAGTCATATTAAACATATAAAGGGCCAGGTGTGGTGGCTCATGCCTGTAATCCCAGCACTTTGGGAGGCCAAGGCAGGAGGATTGCTTGAGCTCAGGAGTTTGAGACCAGCCTCGGGAACATAGTGAGACCTCATCTCTACAAAAAACAAACAAAATTAGCTGGGTGTACTTGGGAGGCTCAGGTGGGTGGGTCACCCGATCTCAGGACGTAGAGCTTCAGTGAGCCGAGATAGTGCCACCGTACTCCAGACCAGGTGACAAAATGAGACCTTGTCTCAAACGCATACACACAAAAAAACACAGTCACAAACACACACAAAGGAAAGTCTGATGTGCACATTCTTGCAACTAAATCCTGACAGGAGTAGATAGAAACATTAAGTGAAAATTTTTAAAATATGTTGTCAATATTATCAATTTTTAAGCAACAATAATTCAATTGTTTTCATTATAAAATATTCTATAAGGTAATATTTCAGTGTTGGGAAAATAAACTTCAGATTTTGTACTTTTCCATCTCTCAGAAAAACTGCTTTCTTCCTTTGTCCTTTCAGAATGTTCAAAAATACACATGATGCCTGCACCTGTGGTGCGGCTATCTGCTGTTATTTCAGATATAACAACAACATTTGGGTACATAATGCGGTGAACTGTTAGAAAAACCACAGTTTCCATAATGAAGTTGTAGTGGAAGTACAATCACCATCGCATAAGTAGATATCAGCCACCATACTATGCATCCTCTTACAACAGCCAGAATGACTGTTCCTATAGCAGAGATCGAGTCCATTAGAATTTCAACCACTGAAAAATGGGTTGAGACCACATAATTTGGTAGTATATGTGATTTTATTGTATTAAATAGGGAGATTTTTATATGTAAATTGAGATTATTAACAGTAATGGTCATAATAAATACACTCCTCATAATTTATTACACTTCAGTAACATACTATTTGCCACAATACAAATATTTTCAAAATCCTAACAAGATGTGCTCAAAACTAAATTGCAAAACAAATAAGCCACCACCTACTGTTAAAGGTTAGTTAAGTATTTCAAAAGCAACAATTTAATAAAGATTAAGGAATTTAATAAGCTTCCCTTTTCCTTTAACAAAAAAGCTTTCAAGAGTCAATGAGCAACAACAAGAAAGGGAAAACACTAGCACATTAAAATGTGGTGTGTAAAGTATGGTAATAAATACACTTGAGAGGTAGGTTTTAATAATAACAAATACATTTTTTTTTTTTACACCAATGACTGCCCGTTAGGCACATTCTTAAGTCAACTTGGATGGTTGTGGCTATTTGTCAAAACTTACTTCATCATTTACAGTCTCAGAGTTCTTTTCCTTTTAGCTCAATGTTGTGATGGAATCAATACAAATCTGCTCTTAAAATATCTGTCTCTGACCTGTGTTTGTTTTAAGCTGTATCATTCATAATGGTGATGGATTGGTAATGCTATTCCTCTTTGTCTGCACAAAGCACCATGGCATAAAAAGCACATATATTTTATGCCCAAGGTCAGGAGAAAATTAATGCATAAAGAACTAGATAAAATGGAGTTCAAGCTGAATGGGCTGAGAGTGCTCTACAAGGTACAGACCAGGCAGGCAGTACAAAGTCCATTATACTTAAACACTCTTGAAGCATTTCAGAAGTGAAATTGTTTCCACAGGCTAACACATAAAAGCACCAAGCTCTCACATGGCTTCCACTGAGTGCCCACAGGTATGGGCAAAGTACTCCTGCTCACGAGCTTCCACGGCATATTCCATTTATCAATTTTTACCTTGAGCAATAAGCCCATTTGGTGTTTATCACCAGAGTTGAACAAGTTATGCTTTGTTGTCATTAGCAAACTTCTCTTTTAACACTTTCCTACTAATTCTATTTCTATTGTTCACTCTCTTACTGTGCCTTGTGAATACTTAAGAGTTTAGGGTCTCCCTTAAGAGGCAGGGCCAGCTGATTCCAACAAAAAACAAAGCTTCATAGCTAACAATTACACTCTACTTTCCATAACATCCACTCTCAGACATCTAAATGGCAGCAAACTAAGTAGAAATTTAAAATAATAACAAAAACAAAGACCAGTAACTGAGAATTCTAAAGTTAGGCATGCAGAACACCATCAAAATCATCCATGACAATTTGGCTGATAATATCTATGCATAAACATAAGGAAATAAGCATTTTGCCTAGTTAAGCAGTCCAAAAATCAATGGTTTTCTTCACAAACCTTGCTGAGAAAAGCAATATTACTATTTTGTTGAATATAAAACAACTGAGCAAAGCCATATTAGAATTTATCCTAAATACCTCACTTTCAGATTTAGAAAAACAATATTTAATAAATAGATAGTGTAAGTGGGTTCTTCCATTTGTTCATTTTAAGGGGAATGCATAGTAACAGTTGTGATTTGTCCTTATAGTTGAGCCTTCAACCCTGTGACACTATAAATAAACTGCTCCTGGAGCTGCGGAAATTGCCCATTATCTCCAAGAGCATGTTCGGATAAGAGTCCATCAACATGAAGCCAAAACTCATTCAGAGCATCAAGAGAGGAAAGTTTCTAGTGATGGTTTGGTCATGGTCTCTTTCAGGATGACTGCACGGCAGAGGAAGGAATAAAACTGTGAAAGAATTAAAGTTGGTGGATGCGAAAGTAATGTGTACAGCGATGATATAGATATTAAAGCCAAAATGTGGCAACTCTGTTTGACACCGCAAAGCAAAATGCATTTTTCACGTAATTTAGAAATAGATTCAGGTAGTACTCAATGAGCTCATTTAATATTAAATATAATAGGCAAGTTCTGAGTGTCAGTTAAACTGGACTGAATGTTTGAGTTTGTCATAAATTAGGTGTGGCTCACCCAAAAGCATAATCTTTCCATTTTAGTTTATTTGTAAAATTAAGAGTCAGAATATAGTCTCCAAGGACTCTTCTACCTAACTAAAAAGCAAAACCAAACCCTTCCAAATATCTTCCATGATATTCTCTTAACATAAAAAGTCCCAGGTTTATGATCCAAAGATAGAGATCTTGGCATTTTAACATCAGTGCAGTGACAAGACTTTCTGACCTGAGTCCACAGGGCAGTTACACACATAAAATGACTTCAGGGAAACTCTTCACTTAGGGAAAAAAGCAATTATGAGGAATTTGTAAGTATTATAAAACTATTTTTAAAATAGTAACAGAAAGCTGAAATGAAGAGTAATGGTCTAAAGCTAAAAAAAGGAAGAAATTAACATTAGACAACACAAAAATTCTTCAAGGGGAGTTAGGCACTAGAATGACTGCTTAGAGAGGTACTTGAGTCAACCTCATTGGAGGCATTCAGAAACAGATTATATCAAAACCTAGTAGGAAGTCTAGTGTTACTCCCTAACTTAAAAAAAATAAAAAACAACGTAGCACATTTCCACTACCTAACTTACCATATTTTGCATATTATTTTCCATATTTTACATATATTTCATATTACTGTATATACTTGGTGCTCTGATTATATTGGTTTGCATGATTCTGTTTTCACATATATCCTAAATATTTCCAAAGTTTCAACACACTGTTATTATAAGCTTAACATTTTAAAAGCTGGTTAAATATTCAACGTTGTTGATATATTTTAACTTCTTATTCTGGTAAAGTACATTTAGATTATAATTTATTGCCATCATAGCAACTCCTATGCTACATATTTTTGTTCATGGATCTGTTGGTTTCTATCAAATTGAATCCTCAATTTAAACTCCTGTGACTAGAAATACCAAATCAAATGAGTATTTCACACCTCTGGCTATGTATTGCTACTTGTAAAGCCCTAGGTATGAATGAATGCATGACAACTCAGTGCTGCCATTTTCACATGTGCTGCTAATATGTTCCAAAAATTCTAAAAAATGATGTGCAAATTTTGTTACTCTCTTACATAACTAAAGAAAGGTATTGGTGCTACTAAAGATATACATATTTATTTCTAGTATGTATTTAATATATTTATTCCTGAAATGAAAAGATAGGCAAAGTAGTTTTAAAATAATCTATAATAGAACACTGCTCTAACAGAATGAAGACAGACTTAAATTTCTAGAGTGTCAGGAAATTGGGGAGACCCTGGATCATCTCAAAGAATACTGAAGATACTCTTCACAAGTCAGTTCACTCTGGGTCAATGGCAATCAGCCAGATAAATCTTGTTAATATTAAAACTGGCTTAAAGCCAGACAGAATTCATTTTTTTCTCAATTAAAATAGATGGAGCCATCTTTCTTGACTATTAAGCATATCTCTAATGTTCACAAGCCTGCCTTTGTTTCATTTCCTCTCCCTATAACATAAAAATGATAAAAATTCTTCTCTCTATCCAAAAAAGTTGCATAATTTTTATCACATTAGAAAAAAAGCATTAGTAGGAGTATTTATGGAACTTTACTCTTAATTCTGCATTTTTACCTATGCAGAACATTTTGTAACAAGCGTTCAATATTATGATTAAAACATAAATGAGGTTAATATTTACATTTTGTTTATATTTCAATTATAACAGAACAATTTTAGAATTCATGTGTGCATAAACTTGGCAGAAAATAATTTCTCTAATGCATATTTTAACTTCATTTAGGGCTGACTATGGTAATACTAATTGTTCATCCTTGTATTTTCAGATACTTGGAAGAAATGGCAGTTCCAGGGACCTTCTGGTTCCTCCTCAGTACAAAACCATTTATATCATATTCTATTAGTGCTCCATCTCAACTCCTGTGCAAACCTATTAATACCTATAAATACTGCAGGGAACATGCTAGGCCATTCACAATTTAGTCTTTCAGATTGAAACATGTCTTAATTCATCTCAAGAAAAGACTAGAAGAAAATGGTAGTTGCTTCTTAAAATTACCAAAATCATGATCATCCCTATTAACAACTGATAATATGCCATAATGAATACTCTTTGGCACTGTCTATCAATAAATATTATTTTAATTTGAACTATTCATTTTGGACATCATCTACTATTGTAGTTATTATAATATTGTCCTCTGATAGAAATATCTGAACATTTTAATTCATGATGATGAGAGTTGGGAGGCCCTAAAAATTGGTCCAACACTTTAAAATAATGGATAATAAATTAAACACCAAAAGGCATTAAGCAATAAAATGTCCATTAAAGCACTGTATCTCAGCAGCTGGAAAACACCTAGGTGGTATATATAGCAAAATATAATTATCAAATATTAGGTGGTACATATATAGCAAAATAAAGGCTAACCACTACGAAGAAAAATATGTTTCTTGCACTTTCCACATACTTTGTTATTACTTTTAAAGTTCAAGGCATAGTTTCCTGTGGGTTCTTTCCATTTTTCTTCATTCAGTAAAATAAATATCCATCTTCAGCCAGACATTCATTCCTCCCCCTGAGCTATTAAAACTCAATTAATTGCTTAGTTAATTGCCAATCCCATTTAAACAACTCACTGCTGAACTCCAAACAAACTTATAAAATGAAGTGATATGCTGAGATTCGTAAGCAGTCACAAATGTAAAAATAAATTTAAAAAGGAAGAATATGCATGCCCAAGAAGAAATGGTTTCATTAATTAAAAAATCAATATCATATAAATAAAGACAAATAAAAGCAAATTAATTCAACCTTGGCAATAAAGGCACAAGATAATTTGGTCATCTATTTCATTAACGCGTTGCAAATAGATCACACTTCATCAGAGGGTTTATAGAACTGTCCTTGTACTCTAAGAATAGCTGTTAAAGTAGTTCAGGCTGCAAACAGGTACAAGACTTCTGACCTTCTACTTAAACAGAAGTTTTTAAAGTTGGTGATTATATATCATTTACCAAGAGTAAGCTAAATTGTTCCTGAAATTAACTCAAATCACTTGTGTTCATGAGAAAGGGAAGAAGGTGATTATATATTTATATATTTCAAGCAGGGTCTGAGTGAATTGAGTATCCAGTACCAACACACTCAAGTATTCTTTTTAGTCCCTAACCGCTTACTTCAAATTTTCATAGAAAAAGCAGCAATTTAATTCTAAGAATATATCAAATGCATTAAATAGCCCTGTACGGAGTGGCCAATGTACTAATTCATATGTGCTGGTGAACTCTTTGCCTGTTGCTCTCTTAATTCTTGAAAATAAATTACAGGCTAGTAAGTATCCTTCGTTACTGTGACCTCCCTCACCCTATGGATTTTACCAGACGATAATCTAGACCAGTGTCTCCGCAAAAACCTGGCTGCAGAAGAGATATATTCGTTTATTTGGTAAGCAACAATGAAGTACTTAAGTCCATAAATTTTCCATTACAATGTCAGAAAAACAAGAAGGCTCACTTTTTGCTCAAGAATAATTCAGAAAGGAAAAAAGCAACTGCTCGGTTTTTCAAAATGAGTTTAAGTTGCAAAAACAAATGGGAAATTGTGCAACAAATGTAGTGACTCTAAGTCATAAATGCATTAACTTAAATTTATTAACTACAGTACCTACCATGTGCTAAACACTGCACAGGGTACCAAAGATGCAAAGACTAGCTAGGGATGCTTCCTCAGAGGGCTGAACTCCATAATCGACTCTGCTATACAGGAGATGTACTACAAAGATATCAGCAGAGAAATAACTTAGGTCAGTTTACATTTACAAATGAGATAGTCCTAACAGCCTTTAAATCCCCACATGTTGTAATGGATGATATTTAGTATGCATGAAAGCTTGGGAGCAAATAATGTTTGCACAAACTGTTTATCTATCCTTATAACACCAAACCCTGAAGTGTTGGAAGATTATTGAAGGCTTTTTTT
The DNA here is from genome assembly GCF_029289425.2 of Pan paniscus. NCBI lineage: Eukaryota > Metazoa > Chordata > Mammalia > Primates > Hominidae > Pan > Pan paniscus. The sequence continues at coordinate 116,011,398 of NC_073260.2, read as the reverse complement.
TCCTTCTAAATATTAATGTGCACACTTTTCAACCAATTGTTGGCATAGAATACCTGCAGCAATTCTTGATTCTATCATATTTATAAAAAATAATGTCAATACCTATAATAACTATAAACACATAATACTAAGTTTTGTTTTACGGCCATTTCGAACTTCCTGAAATAATTCTGCATATAAGGCAGACTTCCAAATACAATGAAAGACTCTTACTGATATCTGTGGGGAGAAATAATCGTTCTTTTATGGTCATGATTTGCATTTTTACAGATTATCTATTATACTTTATGTCTTTTCCAATGTTTCCTAAAGCTTCACATTTTGGTTGTATTGTAAAACCAAAGTAAACAAAATTTCTACAGGTTAAGGCCATAATAATTAGAGTTATGTGTAGTTCTCTTTTTGTGTGCATATATACACCCACATACATGTATATAGATATTTAGTCTTGTCTTTGATCTACAGCAAGGCTAATGCACCAAAAAAATAAAAGTCCATATTTGCATATCCATGTCTCTTTCCTAAGTATCTCTAGTTGCATGTTTCCTGAAAAGAGCAAAATTCAACAAAGCCAAAGTAAATTATTCCCTACCACCAAACCTTCACAAATATGTTCCCTGCAATCCTAATCTCAGTGTATGCCATCTATACCAAACCAATGCCAACCCAGAAAGCATCTTTGGTGACTCTCTTCCTTAGTGGCAATATTCAACTGCTATTGATGCTACCTTTTGAGTTACTCTGTATCTCTCTTCTTGTCAATCCCACTGTCAGCAGAGCCATCTGGACCTTTATCACTTGTTGTCTATTTTAACTTCAGTACTAAAACCCTCCAATCCATTCTCCTTCCACAATGCAGCTAGAGCCAAGCTTCAAAACAGCAAATATATTACTAAGGTTTTCCTGATTCAAGTCTTTTGGCTTCAAAGACTACCCAAACTCTCCAGCTTCCTTTTTTCCACTCTCCCCACCATGACCTGTACTCCAGAATCTGAGCTAAATTAGAGTTCTGTGAATACACATCACTTGAGCATATGCCATTCTTGCTGTCTGAAAGAACTTTAACTCTTTTATTTTTTGTTTGTTTATTTATTTATTTTGAAATGGAGTTTTGCTCTTGTTGCCCAGGCTGGAGTACAATTGGCGTGATCTTGGCTCACTGCAACCTCCGCCTCCTGGGTTCAAGCGATTCTCCTGCCTCAGCCTCCCGAGTAGCTGGGATCATAGGCATGTGCCACCACACCCAGAAAAAATTGTATTTTTAGTAGAGACAGGGTTTCTCCATGTTGGTCAGGCTGGTCTGGAACTCCCGACCTCAGGTGATCTGTCTGCCTTGGCCTCCCAAAGTGCTGGGATCATAGACGTGAGCCACTGTGCCCAGCCTACCTTTAACTCTTGTTAAGGATCTCTCTCACCAAGAGATCCTTCAAGACTTCAATCAAATCCTACCTCCTTTTGAAAGCCTCCCCTGACTTCTCTAACATACTGAGCATTGCCTGTCTCTATTCTGGAAACGACTTTAATACATCTTTGTTATTCTACTTATACTCAACTGCAGTAGCTATAAATGATGGTTCCAGAGCAGCAGCCTCTGCATCACCTGGGAACTTATTAAAAATGCAAAATCTCGGGCCCTACTCAAGATCCGCTGAATCAGAAACTCTAGGGATGTGGGACTCAGAAATTTGTAGTTCAACAAGCCTTTCAGGTGATTCTGATGCATACTGATGTTTAAGGACCCCTTTTCTACTGAAATCCTGTGTGTCCATCAGTCTCTACACATAATTGAGAAGGACTTTGATGGTTTTCATCTTCCTTTCATTCTTCTGAATATGCAATACACATTAGTTGAATACAGAGCAAATAAACTGGTAATTAAAATTAGAATTTTACAGTTAATTTCATTGCACTTTATACAGATACAGATTCTTAACACGCTATCGGTCTGTACATAGGATACACACTTGAAATTTGAAGATGATCATGTCAAGACGATAGCAGATATGATGCACTGCCAATAATTTTCTTATGATAATATTCACCATGAAAAATGAATAAGATCATATGAAGTTATTTTCATGTTAGACAATAGGGAAACTTAAAAGATGCTACTAAGAGTCAAGGGCCATTTACAACTTTTAAAGTAATCAACTAGGTATACTGTTGATCGAACAGAGACCCCACCCTCCAACCCCTATATATAGTCTATTTATTAAAGAGTTTAATGTTTGCCCTTCATAAAACATTTCGTATATAACTGATATTAAAAGCTGTAATACTATTATTTGATTCATAATTTAATTCAGTGTTTGCAAACACGTGAAACAAAAACTCAGAAAAATTCTCTAGGCTGTCAATACAACAAAATGCTCTACCTATATGTTAAGAGAGTGCAGAGGCGTGGTTATCAGCCAGCTATGACATAGATAGGGGCTGAGAAGTGGAAAGGCAACAGGATCCGCCCGCACTAGCTTCAAGTATTTAGACACATATATCTAAATGGCAAAGTGTTTGAAATCAGGACTGGGCTTAACATGTTGTACTTTATTCCCCATCCTCAAGTGTCAATTACAGGATCTCTGCATATAATAGTTATTTAACATATTGACTTAAACAGAATTTCCATGTAATTCTTCTTTGCTTACCATTTTGATTAAAAAGTACAGGAGTTAAACTTCAAATTACATGAAATTAGTAATTTAAGTTATTTAAAAGTCAATTCATCTCAGGCATTGTATTCTGTTCCTACTATTGTGTAATACTTCTGTCACTGATCTCAATTCATAAATGTATTAAGCTGGATTTATAAATATTTCAGAGGTGCTCTAGGACAGAGATGATATATTTTCACCTCTGTATATGCAACACTTACAAGTCCAAACCTGTAGTCGATTTTAAAACTTAATAATAATTTGATTAATAAATCATAGCAAAGAAACAGGGAGAATAAGGATATTGCTATAGCATGGTATCATCTAAAATCAGTTGATAGAAACAACACAACATTTTCTTTGTAAATGTGAAAGCACTGCTTAAAGTTCCAACCAACTGTCCATCTAATCTTTTCCATAGCTTATTCTTCATAATACAAAAGCTTCTTTTCTCTTGGATCTAATGCTAATGCTCTTCTGGTATATAATCCTCAGTAAGAAATAATTTTAAAAGAAAAGATATAATAAAAGTACTATCCATGAAGTTTTAAAACTGGAACTTTGCTAAATATATTATCCTTATTAGTTTTAAATACCTTGTGTCAAAATATGCCCAAGAAAAACTGGTGACTGTTCATTCATTCCACGTTCATTTGTTCACACTGACATTTATTGATCACCTGCTCATGCCAAGCATTTTAATAAGTCCTGGGCAATAAAAGTATAAAAAACCCACAGTGCCTGTCATAAAAGAAGTCACATTCTAGAGGAACAAAAGATACATATATAGTTGCAAACCAAAGTATTTTAATGGAATAAGAGACATTTATATAAAGGTATTATCAAATCAAAGTAGGGTATTGACCAGATCTGGGAAAGGCTTCATAGAGTAAGGTTGCAGTGGATGGGAAAGATTTATCAGGTGTTGAAAACGGAGACCAGGAAATTAAGCTGAAGGAGTATCATGCAGACGTACCTTGGAAGGAATGTAGTATGTTAGATGGAAACGGAACCAAAAGTGTTCATGATGGGAAGAAAAGCTGGTGAGGCAAGTGGAAGCCTGGTGGCCAGGCTAAACAGTTCCCTCTTTTTGCCACAGGCAAAAGTGAATCATCAGAGGTGTGAAACAGGATAGTGGCATGATCAGATTTCACTCCTGGGTGGTAGCTATGAACAATCATCAGGGTTTGCAGGGATTACAAGTTTCCAGTCATTCCACAAATTATTGACCAAAAAAGTTAAATTAAAGGGAAAATATATTTCTATTAATAACAAATGTGTCATGATAATGTCAGGTATTAAGACAGAATATATGAAACAAATGTTTATGGAAAGTGTTATCAGTAGCAGTAGACATGTGAAAAAAGACTAGTTTGCCTTTGGAAAGATAAAGGAACAAGGTAATATGCAAAGAAAGCAATAAGCATTAGAAGGAGATAACTGACAAACCAAGACAGATCCGAAATGATGCATGACTCTAAAACATTGAAGCAGTAATAAGAAAATAGTTTAGAACAAACAGCCTAATCACCTGAAGTAATAGACCTAAAAAGTGGAGTGATGATAGCAATTAAGTTTCTCTTGTAGAATACAGACCCAAGGTATGAGAATTTTCTTTCTTTGGTTTTAAATATATGTTATATATGCTGCAGTCTGCAGACCCTGATGGACTTTTTATTTTTCAAAGTGAATGAATACAGCACCTGAATGTAAAGATAACAAAGTACGTGATAGTCTGAACTATCAGGGAAGTCTTTGACAGGTTAATTAAAAAGACTTAAACTTGAGGTGTTGTATTCCTTATGACACCATTTTTAGCACTAAGTAGTGAGTGATGAGTGAGAAAATTGTGTAATTATTGGAATAGCTAATTGGTGGTAGGACCATTTGTAAGTACAACAAAATAGGTATTACGGTCAGCCAGACAAAAGCAGCTATTTGTATGTACTCACGCACACATACACACACACACGCTTATATAAACAGCAAATAGCAAATGTGGATACAATTTTTCGCAATGATAGAAATACTGTTTTGCAGTGATCCTGTGGAAGTAGGAAGCCAAACAGTAGATCACATATCACTGACATCCTATTTCCCAATAGGTTTGGTGAAAAATGAAAAGCAGATTTGTTGTTGGTAATTGCAAATGCCCTAATTTTCAATAATGTAAAAATTAGAACTTGTACGTATTCATATTTATCGTGACAAACACACTCTGCAGAAAAGAATGTTGTTTAGTTCAATTAATTGGTTTGGTACTGGGAATGGCCCTAAGAATAAACTCCAGGGTGAGTTCTACCTGGAAGCTGGAACAGAGAGTCAAGTTAAAGTAACTGTAAGTAAGATGCTGTAGATGCCTTAGGAATATATTATAAAAAAAAAATCAAACCAAAAATTAAAGAGTTAATATTTCCAGTTATTAAAATGGAAAAAGAGACTCAGTAATTCTAAAGAAAGCAGAAATTAGCAATAGGTAAAAATAGAAATTGGTGAAATACAAAAACAAAGAAAAGGGAGGACTGACAGAACTAAATTCTCATTGTTTGAACACAGTAATTAAAATCCTAAACTTCCAGTGAGTCTGATCACAAAAAAGAGGGAAAAGGGACACATAAACATCATAAAGAAAGAAAAGGGTGGCCGGGGCCGGGCGCAGTGGCTCACGCCTGTAATCCCAGCACTTTGGGAGGCCGAGGTGGGCGGATCACGAGGTCAGGATATTGAGACCATCCTGGCTAACACAGTGAAACCCCATCTCTACTAAAAATACAAAAAATTAGCCGGGCGTGGTGGCGGATGCCTGTAGCCCCAGCTACTTGGGAGGCTGAGGCAGGAGAATGGCGTGAACCCAGAGGCAAAGCTTGCAGTGAGCCGAGATCCCGCCACTGAACTCTAGCCCGGACGACAGAGCGAGACTCCATCTCTAAATAAATAAATAAAAGAAAGGGAAGGGAAGGGGAGGGGAGGAGAGGTGAGGGGAGGGAAGGGCCCGGTGGCTCACGCCTGTAATCCCAGCATTTGGGGAGGTGGAGGCGAGTTCCTGTCACTGCACTCCAGCCTGGATGACAGAGCATGACTCAATCTCCAAAAAAAAAAAAAGAGGAAAAAAAGGAGGACAGAGCTATAGATAATTTACAAATTTTTAAATACTAAAAGAATAAAAGTTTATGTCTATAAATTTCAAAAATGAGAGGGCACTGATAACTTTCTAGAAAATATAAACTATTGGAAGTGACAAAGATTTGAAAATGGTAATGACAAATCAGAAAAAAGCTCGGACATAAGTAGGGAAATCTGCTATGAGACAGAGGCAGTATTTCACATCAGGAGAGAAAGGTTGGGACTAGCCAATAAACAGTGTTGGGACAACTATGCATCCATGTAGAATAACAAGATTAGATCGCCACTTTACAACAAACAGAAAAATCCATTTCAGATGAGTTAAAGACGTAAATGTGAAAAAGTAAATCTGTTAGATATATTTATTACCTTGAGTCAGAATATTTTTTGAACACGACACAAAAAAGCAATAATCATAAAGGAAATCTAATACTGTATATTTGACTACACTAAAATTGAGCTTTTGTTCAGTCAAAAAACAAACATCATAATGAGGTAGATAGGCTAGTCCCAGACTGTGGAACTATTTTTTTCAATGCATTTAACTGACAAGGAATTAGTAAACAAATGTGCATACCTTATTGAGAACAATGATATAATAGGGAAAAAAGGAAATTAACTGGCAATTTATAGAAGATGAAACACATGGAGAATAAGGATAAGAAAGATGTTCAGCCCTACTAGGCACCAGTGGGGGGAAGAACACATTTAACAATAAGATACTATTTTATAACCCTTCAGATTGTCCAAATGTAAGCCTCTGAAAATACAAATATTGGCAAGGATATGTAGAAGAGGTAAATCTTAGTTATGCTGGTAGAAATATAAACTGGGACAATCATTGGAGACAAACGGTGATATGTGGTAAAGTTCGTGGGCTTTGTTTTGTTTTTTGCTATTTAATTCAGCAACTGGATGTTAAGGCAAATTTCTGGAGAATTTCTATCTTAGGTAAATAAAGAGGTATGTATGAGTTGGAGCACTGCTTGAGATTGGAAATAATTAAAAACCACTCAGAAGCTCATTAACTTAAAAATGGATTAATAAATTGGGGTTTACTGATTCAATGGAATATTTAAGACAGTGGTCCCCAACCGTTTTGGCCAAGATGAAACTGTTCCACCTCAGATCATAAGGCATTAGATTCTCATAAAGAGTGCACAACCTAGATCCCTCACATACACAGTTTACGATAGGTTTTGCACTCCTATGAGAATCTAATGCCTCCACTGATCTGACAGGAGGCAGAGCTGAGGCCATAATGATCTCTTGTCCGCTGCTCACCTCCTGCTGTGCAGCCCAGTTCTTAACAGGCCAGAGACCAGTAATGATCTGTGGCCCAGGGTTTGGGGACCCCTGATTTAGACAACATGTTTCAACATGGATTATTTGTTTTTAGAGACAGCATGTTAGCATGTTGCCATGTTGCCAGGCTGGACTTGAACTCCTGGGCTCAAGAAACTCTCCTGCTTCAGCCTCCTGAGTAGCTAGGACAACAGGCACAAGCCACCACGCATGGCTGGATAATTTATTTTAAAAAAAAGAAACATAATATTGAACAAAAGAAAAAATCACGTTGAAGAATGATACCAGTTATGTAGATTATGATACCAATTTATGTAAAGTTTGAAAACATGAAAATCTATGCCATAAACTATTTAACATATATGCACATGTAGGTGTAAAACCTTTCATGGAGATAATATATACCTAAATTACGTTGCTTTTGTCATCTGTTATGGGAGGTGGGAGGATGGAAATGCGGAAGAAGATAGAGTGGGCTTCAACTGCAATGTTTCATGTCCTTATTCTGAAGTATGCATGACAGAAGAGTAGAATTTAACAGATGTTTGTTCATTGTTGTTTTTCTGTACTTTCTTCATTTCATATCTAAAAAGCAAAGTTCAGCTGGGTGCAGTGGCTCATGCCTGTAATCTCAGCATTTTGGGAAGCCAAGGCGGGCAGATCACTTGAGCTTAGGCGTTTGAGATCAGCCTGGGCAACATCACAAAACCCCGTCTCTACAAAAAATATACTAATTAGCCATCGGTGTGGTGGTGTGTACTTGTAGTCTCTGCTACTTGGGAAGCTGATGCAGGAGGATCACCTGAGCCTGGTAGTTTGAGGCTGTAGCGAGCCATGATTGTGCCACTGCATTCCAGCCTGCACAACAGAGTGAGATCCTGTCTCAAAATTTTTAAAAAAATTTAAAAAGTAAAATAAAAATAAATAAGAAGCAAAGTTTACTAGTACCTCCATGGCAAATATATTTTCCATACCCAATCATAAAAAGCATTTAACCATTTCTGCAGTCATCAATGAGAAAAGAAATCCTTATCTATAAATACAATGTCTTTTCTGGTCACATCTTGCAACCAAACCCCAGACCATTAGGTTGGGTAGAAAAATGCACAGATGCTAGCCTCCCTTAGATTGCCAATATGTGTGTGTAGTACATATTGGTATTGGTACTAACTGATTAGTTACTGAAAAAAAAATTTACATTATTCTCAATTATGTTTTTACTTATTATGCCATTCCCTCAAAATGTGGCATTCTGGTATTCAGCAAAAATACTATTGGTTTTGATTAATGCCAAGAGGAAATCTATCATTCATGCACTCATGCTTTCATACACATTTAATTATGTATTATTTTTCCAATGTTCTAGAGACTCTGGTTAAGAAATCTACCCCAGCATTTCCTAATAAGTTGTGTGTAAATATAACAAACAGCAGAAAATAATCCAGCACTGTATTAGTCCATTCTCATGCTGCAAATGAAGACATACCTGAGAATGGGTAATTTATAAAGGAAAGAGGTTTAACTGACTAACAGTTCAGAATGGCTGGGGAGGCCTCAGGAAACTTACAATCACGTTGGAAGGGGAAGCAAACATGTCCTTCTTCGCATGGCAGTGTCGAGGAGAAGAATGAGTGAAGGGCGGGAAAAGTCCCTTATAAAACCATCAGATCTCATGAGACCTCACTCACTATCATGAGAACAGCACGGAGGTAATCTCCTCTATGATTCAATTATCTCCCACTGGTTCCTTCTCATAACAGGTGGGGATTATGGAACTACAATTCAAGATGAGATTTGGGAGGCGACACAGCCAAACCACTGTTAAAGTACTTTAAAGTACTTTAAGGCTCAAATGAATACAATGCTTGCCACGTGAAATTTTCAACGTAGATCTTCAAATATGAAATATGAAATTCAGTTAGTCAACTCTAGAGTACTAAATTTTTTTAACTGCAGAGTTACAAAGGGAGAAAAAGGGGAAGAGTAGACAGATGCTTGAAGATAGATTAAAACAAATTTATTATATATTTAACTTTATAAAAAGAACAGGAAATTGTGAGGCTCTGCAGTCTCCTGAGTCAGTTTCCTGATGCCCTGGTTCTGTCAAGGTTTAATCACTAAACTACACCAACTATAGTCACTACTCTGTTTTTAAGCCACTTTGAGATTTTCGCTATGGGCTGGAAAGTCTGGGATATGAATGCCTAAGCATGAAGAAAGGCTGGGCACCATAAAAATGTGTAAGAATTGGTGGGATTTAATTTCATTTGGGTCACATTAATGGCCACGAACATGACAACTCTGTACCATACCAACCACCATACACTGCAAAGTAGTCCTAACTCTATATGTAGGTAAGTCAGATTTCTTAGTATCCTTTACTTGCTCAGATGAAATGTATTTATTTATATATTCTGGTAAAACTATATGAATGTCTGCCATGTGTGAAAGTTATTTTTCTGAGTGAAATTTACAATTGCATTGAAAAAATGCTTGCATTTTGCCAGGCACTTCTGAGTTCTCTGTCTGCACTATTTCATTACACCTTTTAAAAGCTCTATGAGGTAGACTATGTTCTTATGTTAGAGATCAAAACACTGTTATGGAGTCAGTCATCTCATAAATCCACTTGTCCTCTCTCTGCCATGATTGTGCCATCAGTCAAAGATTAAAATTTTATTATAACCAATTAAACTCATAAACAATTTGTGGATTTAACAATAGGCATTACTTTTAAAAAATAATTTATAGGCCAGGCGCAGTGGCTCACACCTGTAATCCCAGGACTTTGGGTAACTGAGGTGGGCAGATAACAAGGTCAGGAGATAGACACCAGCCTGGCCAACATGGTGAAACCCATCTCGATTAAAAATACAAAAATTAGCTGGGCGTGGCGGTGTGTGACTGTAATCCCAGCTACTTCGGAGGTTGAGGCAGGAGAATTGCTCGAACCCGGGAGGTGGAAGTTGCGGTGAGCTGAGACTGCGCCACTGCACTCCAGCCTGGCGACAGAGCTAGACTCTGTCTCAAAAAATAATAATAATTTATAATATCTTGTGTATTATAAATAGACTCTATAACCAGCATTGATTCTTCTGTATTAAGTCTTCACCAGCTCATATTTCTTCCCTTCTTCACCATAGCAGTGTCAGTCTCTACCACTCATTCCACATTGGAATCTTTCATTGTTCTTTGTGTTGTCCTTATTTCATCCACTTCTGCTAGGCTGGGATCAAAGGCAATTATCAAAAAAAGGGAACCTAACAGGCTGACTTGGTTAAATCATTCCATTTTAAATATTCAAAAGTTGAGGCCCCCACGACACAGTATGACTTTTCATATGGGTAAATCAAGATGAGAATCCATACGTCTAGCTCTGCCTCACTACAACAAGCTGCCTACCCTCCTACCCCCAGTCACTGTCTATGCCTTTGGTTTTCTATTGCTTCCCACACATTTGCCAACGGTATTGCTAGACCAAATATGTTCTTAAATATTTTATACTAATACTAGATTTTAAAATATAAAGTGGTAAATAATAAAGTCAGCGAGGTTATCTTGCTCTAACTCCTCACTTAATAAAGAAACTGAAGCCGGCTGGGCGCCGTGGCTCAGGCCTGTAATCCCAGCACTTTGGGAGACTGAGGTGGGCGGACCATGAGGTCGGAAGATTGAGACCATCCTGACTAACACGGTGAAACCCAGTCTCTACTAAAAATACAAAAAATTATGCGGGCGTGGTGGTGGCGGGTGCCTGTAGTCCCAGCTACTCGGGAGGCTGAGGCAGGAGAATGGCGTGAATCCAGGAGGCAGAGCTTGCAGTGAGCCGAGATCACACCACTGCACTCCAGCCTGGGCGACAGAGCGAGACTCCATCTAAAAAAACAAACAAACAAACAAAAAAAGAACGGAAGCCTAGAAATATTAAGAGACCAGGGTTTCACTTTTTATTTTTATTTATTCAACTACTTACAAATAATAAAAATCTGCAGAGGCACTAGTGACATGTTATGACAACTGGTTTGATCATTATTTAGATTTTGGATTTATTTAGATTTTATATTTTAATAATTTTGTTCACCTCTGTAACAGTACAAAAATCAGCAGCTTTTACAGTAATGCAAGGTTTCTTCTAATTTCACTGAACTTTTCCTAATACTTCAAAAGAAAAGAATAAATACATATTGGCTTCTGCCACCGTTGTAGCTAAACAAACTTGTAGAATTCGAAAATATTTAATCAAAATGTTTTGAGTAAAATGAGTAAAATATAACCTTCTATATAATATTCCTTAAAGTTTCCTAATCACATAAAATGGAAAGCTGAATTTGGAAAAAATCAAATTAAGTTCAACAGACTAAAAGTTCTCTTATATCCCAAAAGGAAAATAAAGATATGCTTAGGTATGAAATATCTGACCTCAACGGCCTTGGAAAGCTGTACATGGTCCTTACAGCCAAATAACAAAGAAATTTGAAACATGTGTTACAAGAAAGGAAAGAGGAAAACACTTAGTAGGAAAGGACAAAACTTAAAGATCCATAAATATATATCCCGACTGTGGCAAATAATTTTCTGAATGTCTGTTTCCACTGACCAGATGAAAATCGTAAATCCTCAAAGATGCCAACAGGTACTTGAAATAATCAAGTCATGAGAATTAAGGAGTAAATAATAGCTCTGTGCATCTCAGGCTAAGAAGCCAAGAGCCTTCAACAATCCACCAGCCAATGGGCAATTCTCCTCAGAACACATGCAGCTCCCCCGTGACAATTTTAGGTAAACCTGATCTTTGCCTATATGGTGTAATTGGTTTTAATTTAAGGATTTTGTTTTACTCTGTGACTTCTACCCATGAGAGCGAAAGCCAGCAAAGCTAGGCTAATCTGCATTCTGAAATTTCATTCTGTGTTTTTATTTTCCTTTGGAGGGTTCTTGTTACAGAAGAGCTTCATTAACTTAATTAGGCATGATCCAGTGGGCCCATACAAATTAGGCTAGCCACAGTATCTTTAGAATGGACAAAAATAAGAAGCCAGCTGTAGTCTTTATATTTTGAAGAAAATCTTACCAGCTGACATTTCTTTGTGTCACAGTCATATTAAGCTTATGACAACTGCAATAACCAAAATGTGTTTTGGAAGTTCAAGTCTCCAACACTATGAGATATAAAAGACACAACAGTGGATAGGGAATGAACTGTTTTTTTAAACCACAATTCTTTTTGTAGGCATCTAGCTCTTTGCTTTATTATAGAAAGAATAATCCTTTGGCAAAAGTGTGCTTATAAATCAATTTGTAACTACTAGCAATGTGATAACTGTATCAGAAAACATTTAGGAGAAAAGATATTTTCATTTTCTTCCTAGAACTCACAGGCATGTGTACACCTGTGCATACACGTACCAAGATAACATAATACAAGATAATACATGTATCAGATAATGCAAAGAAAACCAGACACTACTTGACCTGCAATCTTAGGAAGTTATTGATTTTGCCTCAATTTCTTCATCAACCAGCAGAAATAATAATAACCCTCATTCTTCTTCAGAGAAATCTTTAGGCAACTTCCCTGTTTCAAAAGGATAATCTGGATAATTGTTAAAATAGAGATTCTTGGACCATATTTCAGACATCCTGAATCAGGCTTTCCACTGAAGAGCCAAGGAATTTGTATTTAATAAAAGTTATTCTTAGTGGGTCACTATAAACTAAAATATAAATAATGTGAAATCCCTATAGATTCTTACTGGGTTATTATTAACTAAAAATAAATAGGAAAGCTCTATAGAAAATTTTGAGTGATATATAAGTATATACCATCAACATTATTCAGAATTTCTAGTGCAAAGGAAAATGTTGCAAAGAAAGTATTCTTACAGGAATTTATTTTGGCTAACCTTTACACTGTGAAGAGCTGCTGTGCTGATCAAATCAATCAACCCACCAACCAAACAAGCATCTTCAGGAAGCTCAACATATAACCTTCTGCTTCTCAGATAAGTACAAATTTTAACCAATAAACACTAAAAGTCACATCTCATACAATAACATTTAATGTAGCAAAATACTCTAGATATGGTTCTCATAAGTCCTGGAATTCTGGAACTAAATCATAAACAATTAAGCATAATCACAGTGACTTTCTGACTTGTCGCTTGATTCTTTATAAATGTATTCTCAAGAAATACAATAAGAAAACATGGAAGAAAAAATATGAAAACCTTCCAACCTAATTCTAATTATCTGAATTAACCATGTTGAAAACAAGATACTACTTGGAGTAGGAATTCACTGTCACCATAAGCTATTTGTGACTTAAAAACTAGAACATGGAGTTCAGAACACAATCCAATTTCTGTAGATAACAGTGAGTTCCCAGCAGGGGTTGTTCCTCTCCAGAAACCTGTCTTGGATAGTATCCTGGTACTTGGTTGCGTTGGCACGTCTGCCACCTCAGAAATCAACAAAGTCATGCTTCCGTTTGAATGAGAAACTTGACACATTCCTCTGATTCCTGAACTGTGCCTACACAACCTGCTATAACGTTTTGTAGATTGCAGTGAATACTGCTGAAGTCTCACAGCGGCCAGGTTCAATTTCAAACGTATATTTGCAAATTTGGAAAATGTAAATTGAGAAATTTTCTGGAAGAAAATTATGCTGGAAATAACAGAAATTGCTTGCGTTCACTTGGTCAACTAATAATGACTGATCCTCGGTAACAAAGATTTCTGGGGTTATGAACGTTGGTTTTTGCAATGTTCACGAGGTTCCAAGGATTATGACCTAGGCCATACTTAAGGGTACATAGATATTATATCTATACAATCTGTATAGATATAGTACAGTCATAATATGGCTGGAATTGATTTTATTAAAGCTGATAATAGAAACCAGATGGTCCAAGTATCTGAATCAAATATAGACTTCCTTAAGCTAGGGTTGAAAATAGCTCAAGAAAAAATGAATGAAGTTCTAAATATGACATAAGAGCTCTGCGGAGGTAATGTAAGTGTGGATATCCAATAATAATAATGACTTGTTCTGGACTAAGTTAATTACGTCTTCCAAGGTATTTTATTTGGAGAACACTGCATGGTTGTGTGCTATATCCTAAAATTCAAGTGTGCAGAAGACTTATCAGAGGGTGGGTAGAAAGTTGCAACCAATCAAGTTTTACATGCCTTAGTCTCTTTCACTTATGGGTGATAGGATTATCAAGTTTCCTGTCCTTCTCTTCCTAGAGATTATATTTTTACATTTGAAGCCTGTAGCCACTTTCCCATCTTGCAATCCAAAAACCAAAAAGACACTGTGTTCACTAACTGGCACTAGGTATGAACAGAATGGATGTTTTCAAACAAATGAATGACTCAAAGGAATTCTTAAAATGTTTCTTTGGTGTGAAGAGCAGGGGTCACAAAGGCATACGGATAGTAAATATAGAAATACTAGGGATTTGCGTGCAAGTTTAATCAGCTACAAACCAAACAGAATAGTTCTGTCTAAAATTAAGGTAGGTAATTAGTTTCCTACTGCTGTTATAATTAGCTGTCACAAACTCGATGGCTTAAAACAAAAACATTTATTATTTTTCAGTTCTGGAGGTCAGAAGTCCCATATGAGTTTCACTGGGTTAGACTGAGGTGTCAGCAGGACTGATGTTAGCAGTCCTTTATGGAGGCTATAGGGGAGAATCTTCCTTCTTGCATTTTCCAGTTTCTAGAGGCTGCCCACATTCCTTGGCTTGTGATCCTTTTTCATCTTCAAAGCCAGCAAAGGCCAGCTGAGTCTTTCTCATTTTGCATAATTCTGACACTGACTCCTCTGCCTCCAATTTAAAAACCCTTATAATTACATTAGGCTCACCTGGATAACCCAGAATAATCTCCCTCACTTAAGGACAAATGAATAGTAACATCAATTGCATCTGCAACCTTAATTTCCCTTTGCCTTGTAGGGTAACATAGACATCACAAGGTTCCAAAGAATAGGAACTAGTCGTGATTTGGAGTGGGATGGTCAGGGCCATTATTTGGTCTACCCACAACCAAGAATAATGAAAATCATATTTTGCTCCTGCCTGTGAATGGTGAAAACTTCAAAGGAAGACACATCTGACACTCTTCTGTTGGGAGAGTTTATTCAACTTCATTTTGACTTCACTGACTTCTATACACTGATCCAAGGTGTTTTTTTATTGGCAGGTCAGATTTAATTTTCAAAAGATAAACTGCTTGATTGCAATCAAAATCAAACAGAATAATTTATGAAAAATGGAAGCAAGAGGAGAAAGAGTGTAGGAGGAGATGGACATTTTCCAAGTGATTTAATTGAGTATTATCTTAAGAATTACTGAAGCTCAAATTCAGAAGGACACGTCTAGTTGGCTAAATTACCAAGTCTTAGAGTAATGAAAGAGTTGCCATTCCATGAGCCTAGAGAGCAAACCAAACTAGAAATAGCAATCTCACTTATATATCACAGAATTTCAGTTTAAGCATAGGATACAAGACTAAATCAAGCTTTAAATGTGAACTCTGTATTCACTATGTAAACCTTCTAAGGGAATAGCCTTCAGTGTAAAGAGCTAGTTGGCCATAAATAAGTTTAATTCCCTTCCTTTAAATTTAGATTTCACTCAAGCTGCATGAATTTCTGGACAGAGAAAAAATAAATTTGGGGCAGCTAGCTGTTGGTTTTACAGAATTAATTCCAGTCCAGCCTTGTAATCGCATATATTTATTAAAATAACTTTGAAATAAAATGTACGGGGTCAAAAAGTATCAAAATATGGTGACTTTAACATGGAAATTTAAATTTTAAAAGAACTATGTGGAAAAATTAAAAGTAAGACATATTGACAATACATTTAATCAGACAGATTTGTCTTGATACTAAACCCTTTCAGCTAAACTCAATGCCCTCCTTCTAGCTCTTCTTAAAGTTTCACTCTTCAAACAACTACTCAGACTCAAACTACACCTCCAAATTCAACCCACTAACACAAACCTGACTTGATCATGTAAAATATCCTTTCCGCTTTAGCTGACTAAACTTTAAAACCAATCTAAGCACCTGGTGTGTCAGTGATAATGAACAATAGTGCATATGGCCTATAGGGAGTTAGAGTTGACTCCTAAGTGAGTAACTGCTTGCCACTGACATACAAGGACTTGAATAGCTCTGGGAACGTGCACAGCTCTTTACTTGTAGAATAGAAATTCCAAGGATTCTACATCTTTCATTTTGATTACAGTCGACACCAAAGGCATTCACACTTGAGATACTGACTGTCCTGATTCTACAGTTCTTTAAAGTGTCTCACCAAAATAATAAGCAGGCTTCCTGATGTCTTTTCTTTATTCACATGACAAAGGTTGAATATCGCGGTTACTGAGTGGCAGTTATTGAGATAATTGGTGTCTTGAAGCACATAAAGGTTGCTGTGCTTGAAGATTTTCACTAAATTAGTGCTTAAAAGATAACAAATAATTGTAATATAACACGCTGCGTGTTAATACAGCTATTACATAATATAGACTCAACGAGAAGATAACTAACTTTACTGAACGAAGTCAAAGACAGGTGGTAGCACCTAAGTTGAATCGTGAAGGATAAGTAGAGGTTTGACAGAAAGAATAAAGAAGGACAATATAAACAAATATGAAAGCAATTTCCAACAGGCATAAATAAGGGCAGTACATTTGGGAAGCTCAGGATGTTTTTATGTGGCTGGTATGAAAGGAAGAAATAGGGGAACAGCAAAAGACAAGGCTGGAAAGGATGGCTGAGGAGAAACTAGGAAGAGCTTACTTACTGTCACTGATGAGGACTTCTTTGGAAAGTCATATTCTCAGAAGTGTTAGGAAATCAGAAAAGAAACAAAATTTTCAACTGAAAGCATTTGATTGAAAAAAGATCTTGCTTGAGGGCGTTTATCTTTATCTTTGTGAGGTCAAATTTTGCTAACAATGGTTAAGATGGTAAAGTCAGCACCTGATCCAGAAGATGCTTGACTACAAATTCATAATATATCTACGGTCTCCCTGGACCATTCAGTTTTAATGCCTACAGAACCAGTGTGGAACAAAAGGTACGTAGACCTGGTGAAAGGTCACACTTGTTTATTGTAAGCTTGCCTTTGTTGTTGCTATTTCTAATTTCAAGTAAGAAACAAGTTTCCAGACTTCAAATAAGGAGATATAACTGGTAGATATAACTAGTAGATCTTCTCAAAATGACATTAACTTCTTTTTGTAAACTCCTACTTTCTCATAGTATAGCTGGAGAAACATCTTACCAATGTGGAGTAGACAGTGATATCTTAATAGCAGAAATGTCTCACAATTTGATTCTTTATTGGTGTGAAACACTGTATCATAAAAGGTTTCGAGGCCATATCCTTAAGAGGAGTGGTAGATTTTCAATGAAAGAGCTGTTTAGTATTTTGGAAAATGCAACTTCTAAAACCAGCAAACAAGTATCACAAATAGTGATGATGATCATAGCACCCTTGGCAAATGGCCTCCAGAGAACCATCATAGCTGGTGAAAAGGATACAACATGATTAAAGAGAACTTCCATCTTTTCTTTCTGAGCATTTCATTACACCATTGATTCTCAAAGAGCTGGCCCTGGGAACCTAGTGAGGTCTTTCCCAGTAGGATACATATATATGCATATCTCATATATTCACATATAGTAGTTATGCATATACTACTGATATGAGTGATAGGGACCTCTCTAGATCCCAAGTTAACTTCCTAATAGTAGAAAAGGCACTACATTGATGTAATATATAATGTCCAGTAATTTCCACTAATTCTAGTGTTTGCTTTTTTTGCTGGATTGGTTTGACATGTGAAATCACACAGAATAAATCTAATCTCCAATCTCCACTTTACAATCCCCACTCCATGACACTCAATTACTTTAAATGTTTTATCCTCTACTCCAAAGTCTGCTGTTTTTTAAAGACAAAAATCAAACCAAATAAACATAAATCCTAATTATCTCACTTTTTTATAATAGAAAACTTACAAAGAAATTTCAAACAAATGGAAAAGTTTACTTTATCAAAGATCTCCTAAGAATCTGTAATCATTCTCTAATATTAAAATGTTTGGCACAAACATCAGAACTCAAATATATAATATAAATCCTGGCAAACAACTCCACAATATATCAAAAAATCCACCTAATCATTTGATATGGTTTGGCTGTGTCCCCGCCCAAATCTCATCTTGAATTGTAATCCCCACATGACGAGGGAGGGACCTGGTGGGAGGTGATTGGATCATGGGGGCAGTTTCCCCCATGCTATTCTCATGATAGTGAGTCCTCACAAGATCATGGTTTTATATGTGTTTGACTGTTCCTCCTTCCGATGCTCACGCTCTCTCTTGCCTGCGGCCATGTAAAACGTGCCTGCTTCCCTTTCTGCCATGATTCTAAGTTTCCTGGGACCTCCCCAGCCATGAAGAACTGTGAGTTGATTAAGCCTCTTTTCTTATAAATTACCCAGTCTTGAGTATTTCTTTATAGCAGTATGAGAATGAAATCATATATGTTTAAACCCTTTTTTTTTTTTTTTTTGAGACAGAGTCTCACTCTGTCACCCAGGCTGGAGTGCAGTGGCGCAAACACGGCTCACTGTAAGCTCCGCCTCCCAGGTTCACTCCATTCTCCTGCCTCAGACTCCTGAGTAGCTGGAACTACAGGCCCCCACCATCACGCCCAGCTAATTTTTTTGTATTTTTAGTAGAGACGTGGTTTCTCTGTGTTAGCCAAAATGGTCTAGATCTCCTGACCTCATGATCTGCCCGCCTCGGCATCCCAAAGTGCTGGGATTACAGGTGCGAGCCACCACACCCGGCCCCTAAACCTGTTTTTTTTTTTTTATGGCAAATTAAATAAAAAACTTTAAGTCAAAATGTGTGAAAAGATTGCAGACAACCAAACTATGGCAGAAGAGATTGATCACATGATAAGCTTACTCTGAAAAATAGTTTTTTAAAAAACAAGAAGGATCAGCCAGGTGTTGACATACGAAACCATATAGCCAATCAAAGCTTATTTGAACCATATACCTATGTTGAGAGAGACAGTTTAGAATTTAAATGCCATATAGGGGCATTCAGTGCTTACAGGGAAAAAAATTAGTACTGCTTTTATCTGGATATAAGCCATGAGTGGAGAAAAACAATGTACACACATGTAGACTTTATATATGTATGTATAGTCACATAATCTTTCATATATATGTAATATAACAAACCAATGTCTGGGAAAGTTAATGGAAACAGTTTAAGAGCATCAAGATAAACTCTTTGTGCTTAGAAAATTTAGTTTTGTCTTAATGCTATTCATGAAGTGCATCAAAAAGTTAGTTTAATTCAATAAACACTCTTCTTTAGAATTATTTACTAAGTTTACTGTATTGGAGGTCATAATAATGAATCAGAAGGTGCTCTTGTTTTCACTGAGCTTATAGCCTAATTAATAAGAAAAAGTAATGCTGCGTAATCCATGTGTGTTGACTTTTAAAAATTCCTGCTCTATGTGTCTCTCTTTAAAGGTGTAAGTTAGTATGTCTTCAGTAGGCTAGACACTTATCTTAGTTACCCACAACAGATGCAATTCTATGTTGTGCCTATGCCATTGTATATCGCTACAAATCATAGGTTAAGTTCCTGGAAGGAAATAACAGGCTGATCAAGGATTTTCTTAAAAGCTTCAATATGTCTTAAAGGCACAGGTATCAGAGATTCTAAACATATTTATCTTTTTCACAAAAGTAATATATCCTATTTGATAAAACTATAGAATTCATAGTAATGCAGGGTAATGTGAGGGTCACCAATCATTGTAAGATATAAAACACAAGAAAAAATAATACAGTATTTTGCATATCATGAATTATCTTAATATGAAAATAATACTCCATCACATAAAATATATGGATTTTATGGATTATATGGATTATATGAATATATGGATTATATGGATAAATATACGCATTTATAATACAGTCTCAAAAATAAATTAGCAAGTGGACAAATACAATAATTACTTTTAAAGCACTCTGGGGAAGATCTGAAAAAAATAAAACAGATGCTTAATATACTACATTATTTAAACAGATGTAAATCACATTGAGTTCATGGTTCTATTTATGAACTTAGAATAAGCATCGTTAACACAAAAAGAAAAAAACAGACAACAAGAGGCCTGCAGAGGAGCAGAAACAATGCGGAAAGTGAGAAAGAAAAGTCCAGTTATTTTGAAAAACAAGATTGGTTTCAATATTATCATTTGGCCATCTTAAGGAACTGCAGGTTAATCAATACATTATAATTGATTAAAAGGAAGTATTTACAGTATATACAATAGTACCAATATATTTAGACACATAAACTACATTTAATAAAATCTGTGTTAAGAGTCCTAAACAATGCTATAATATTTAATCCTTATCTAAGCTAGGCAACACAAATAAAGCAACAATATTGTTGATAAACAGCTTTGCTACATAAGGTATTGGGAAACTAAGTAAACTTGTGATAGCTTTGGTTTTCAATGTGCTATGGTTGGACTCCATTTGACACATTTAATAAATGGTGCATACAATTTTTAGCTAAATATCTAACACGATGTCATCCTAAAACCTCATGTTCCTATATTACTGTGCTGTTAACAGAAACAGCTTGCAAAGATTTATGGCTTCTATTAATTACACTAAAAAATATGGTAGATTTGCTCAAATAAATCAATTGTAACAGAAGAAAAGCGCATTTTTAAAATTACAATCATGTGTTACAAATGACTGCCATTATCAATTCTGTCTTTTCATTTATTCCCAAAGTGAAGGGTTAAAGGGGGAATCTTTCTGTTTTCCTAAATTTAACCCTGGAAGAGCAGTCTTTGAGTTGGTACTTTAAATAGCTTACAGGGATTCTAGTTAATAGCCTCAAAAATTGGAAAGAAACGAGACAAAATATCAAGACAAGAATAAGATTGAAATATATAAATTTCTGCCTATCCCTGTTTTTATAAAGTAAGTTTCCTCCCCTTACCAATTATGTTTCAGTTCTATATTTCCATTCAGTGCTACTTTGGCTTTTTTTTATTATTTATATACCTGTTAATACACCCTCCTTGTTCCACAAAGAATTTACCAATCTTTGCATTTATACAAACAATAAAAGGAAAAATATCAAAATAAAACAAAAAAAGGGAGAAAATATTTTCACAACAGTGAAAATAAAAGGAAGAAGGAAAGATCAAATAAAAAACAGAATGCATTCAAGTTTACATTTAGAACTACATTTCAGATTTCTGAACACTTTTTGTTGGGCTCTAAATCAATATCAATTTCATGCTCACTGATGTTCCCAAGGAGCTGTGTTTCTTTATTCAATATGGCCCTGAACACTGTGAGCCCTAGATGTAACTTATATTCTCAAATACTTATGTGGCTTGGCATTCATACAGAATCTGTCTGAATTGGTAAAAATGCTCAGATTATTTTTTTCACTCTTCATTAACCTCCTATGACAAGTATAATCCACTATCCCAAATATTTATTATTATTTAAAAGAAAAATGTACTCATTTTTCTTGGACCAACTTCAGTTTAAAGACACAAAGGACTCATCATCCTGAAGAAAATTACAAATGTATGAATAACTTTTTATGCCATCTATAAACATCTCTCATTTTGGTACTAAAGAAGATAGGGGTCTTTTTATCCCCTTACTAGTTAGAGAAGAGCCAAACATATAAATATGCATGGAGAAAAGCCTGAGAGAACATCTACCAACATGTTTACAGTATTTATCTGAGTCACTGGATCATGATTAGACTTTCATACATTCTCCAAATTTTCTACAATGAGATTATTGTTCAAAAATAGCCAGTGCACTCTGGAAGGCCGAGGAGGGCAGATCACCTGAGGTCAGGAGTTTGAGATCAGCCTGGCCAACATGGTGAAACCCTGTCTCTATTAAAAATATGAAAATTAGCCCAGTATGGTGGCATGCTCCTTTGGTCCCAGGTATCCCAGGTACTCGGGAGGCTGAGGCAGGAGAATTGCTTGAACCCAGGAGGCAGAGGCTGCAGTGAGCCGAGATCATGCCACTGCACTCCAGCCTAGGCAACAGAACAAGACTCTGTCCCAAAAAAATAAAATAAAATAAATAAATAAATAAATAAACAAATAAACCCAGCATCTGAAAAGTATCAAAGTACTGAAACAATAAAGGACATATAATCAATCAATATGAAAGCATAATATTTTTGACCCTTAGAAAACAGGCTAGGAAAATGGTCTTTCTATCAGATCATGCCTTTTAACACAAGCAATTATTTCCAAAAACCAATCAAATGTACAATGCTGCTTATTCTTCATAGCACTAAAAATTATCCTTCATCATGAATGGGAGAGGATCTTTCATTGGAAGAGCCATTTGTAAAGGAAACCACTGTCTGACCTTCTCAGAGAAATGCTGTCTTCCAACGAGTTAAAATGCTTGGGTTATCAATCTATGAGCCAAGTTGGAATCATTAATCCCAAGTCTAGACATTTCAAGACGTAGAAGCAAAATAGCAAAAGATACACAGTGTATAGAGTTCTGCTCCTTTGCTGGAAAAGGAGACAAAGGTTGAACTTTAACTGAAAAATGATATGGTTTGTCTGTGTCCCCATCCAAATCTCACCTTGAATTGTAGCTCCCATAATTATAACGTGTCCTGGGAAGGACCCGGTGGGAGATAACTGAATCATGTGGGCAGGTCTTTCCCATGCTGTTCTCATGAGACTTAATACGTCTCATGAGATGTGATGGTTTTAGGAAGGGGAGTTCTCCTGCACACATTCTCTTGCATTCCACCATGTAAAACATGACTTTACTTCTCATTTGCCTTCTACCATGATTGTGAGACCTACCCAACCATGTGGAACTGTGAGTCAATTAAACCTCTTTCCTTTATAAATTACTCAGTTTCAGGTATGTCTTTATTAGCAGCGTGGGAACAGACTAAAACAAAAAGTAAAAACTGTCTATGGCCATATCACCCTGAATGCACCCCATCTCTTCTGAAAAGTAAAAACAAAACAAAAGTCATTGAAGCATCAGTTACCTATGGAACATTTTGTGTTTGCAAAACTGATGCAAACAATAACTCTGCAGTAATGAATTTTTTTGATATTTTTTTTTTCTTAATTCAACAGTAGAAAGTTACAAAACACAAAATTCACAGAAAACAAAATGGGGAACGCAAGATGGATGAGGGCTCTACTGATGGCCCTTTCCCCCACCCGCCCACCCTTTTTTTTTTTTTTTTTGAAACGGAGTTTCACTCTTGTTGCCCAGGCTGGGGTGCAATGGCGCGATCACTGCAACCTCCGCCTCCTGGGTTGCAGCGATTCTCCTGCTTCAGCCTCCCTGAGTAGCTGGGATTACAGGCATGCGGCACCACGCCTGGATAATTTTGTACTTTTAGTAGAGACGGGGTTTCTCCATGTTGGTCAGGCTGGTCTCAAATTCCCTACCTCAGATGATCCACCAGCCTCGGCCCCCCAAATTGCTGGAATTTACAGGCATGAGCCACGGCACCTGGCCGGCCCCTCCCCTTTGGTAGAAACCAAAAATCAAGTGAGCACTCGCAGTGCCTAATTTTGATTTCATATTGTTGAAAGAGGCACTGAAGAAGGTAGAAAAGACAGTGGTGAATTGCCCACGCTGCCCCTCCCCCATCCCCTGGCTGCAGCCTGGTAGTGTAAGGAATCTATGTGCTTGGGATGGGTGGAGCACAGTGAATGGGAGGCTTTCATCCAACTCAGTGCTGCCCTCTCACAGTGGAAAGCAGAACCAGGCTGTATTCAGCCGACACCTGCCCATGGAGGGGGCATTTGGACTGGCCTAGCCAGACGGAGGGGATTGCCCATCCCAGCAGTCAGAGCTTGAGTTCCCACTAGCCTCACCATCACAGGCTGAAACACTCTGAGGCCGTATGTGAACTCCAGGGGCAGTCTAGGCCACAAATACTGAAATTCCTAGGCAAGTCCTAGTGCTGCACTAGGCTCACGGCCAGTGGACTGGAGGGGCATGTAACCTACTAAGAATCCAGCCTGGGTAGTTAAGGGAGTGCTTGGATCACCCCTCCATCAACACCAGGCAGCAAAGCTCACAGCTCTAAAAGACACCCTTTCCTTCTGCTTGAGAATAGAAGAGGAAAGAGTAAAGAGGACTGTGTCTTGCATCTTGGATGCCCACACAGCCTCAGTAGGATGGGGCACTGGTCAGGTCATGAGGTCCCCACTATAGGCCCTAGGTCCCTGATATTTCTAGACACATCTTTGGCCAGAAGGGAACCTGCTGGCTCGTAGGAAAGGACCCAGTCCAGGCAGAATCCAGACCCTACTGACTAAAGAGCCCTTAGTCCCTAAAGAACCAGCAGTAATATCCAGGTAATACACCACAGGCCTTGGGTAAGTCTCAAACACATGCTGGTTTCAGGTGAGAACCATCATATTACCAACTGTGGTGGCTATGGGGAGAGACTGCTTCTGCTTGAGAAAAGCAGAGGGAAAAATAAAAAGGAAACTTTGTCTTGCACCTGAGGTACCAGCTCAGCCATAGTGAGGTAAAGCACCAGGCAGGCTCTCCGGGTCCCCAGCATCCTGGATGGCATTTCTACACCTGCCCTGGGCCAAAGAGCTGATGGCCTTGAAGGGTGAGTGCCAGTCCTGGCAGCCATAAGCTGACTGAAGAGCTTTTAGGCCTTAAGTGAACACTGGCAGGAGCTTGGCAGTACCCCCTATGGGCCGGTGGTGGTGGCCATGGTGTGATGTTCCTCTAACTGTGGAAAGGGGACTGAAGAGTGAGAAGGACTATGTCATATGGCTTTATTGCCAGCCCAGCCACAGCACACTAGAACACCAAGTAGACTTCTAAAGTTTTTGACTCCAGTCCCTGGCTCCCAGATGGCATCTCTGAATCTGCCACAAGCCTGGCAGAACTCACCACCCTTAAAAGAAGGCCTGGATGGCTTTGCCACCTGCAGACTGTAGAGCCCTATGGCCTTGAGCAAACATAGATAGTAGCCAGGCAATGGTTACAGCAGGCCTTAGGCAAGACTCAGTGCTATTCTTGCTTCAGCTATGACACAGCGTAGTCCCAGTGGTGATGGCCACAGGGTTTTTTGTATGACCTCACCCTTGGCTCCAGGCAGCTCAGCACACAGAGACAGACTCCATTTGTTTGGGAGAAAGTAAGGGAAGAGAACAACAGTTTCTGCCTGGTAATGCACAGAACTTTTCTGGAGCCTAACCAAGACCAAAATGGCAAAACATCTACAAGTCTCCAAGAACCACTGTGCTATTGGGGTTGGGATGCTACTGATGGCAGTATTGTTTCTCCTATTGATTGACAGTGTTGTCACAGAGCAAATTCTTAAACGAATAGCATAGAATTCAAATGATCAAAAGCACATATTATCAGGGTTGGAAAAGGAAAATTAGAAAACCATACATTTATTAATTTAGTCAGTTAAGAAATATGTATCAAGCACCTAGTCATTGTGCCAGATTGGGGAATCTAGGTACAAAAGGTACACAACCAGCCTGGAATGGACCTCCAGTATGGAGATGAAAATAATTATAGGTAGTGACAATGGTGACCCAATGTAGTGCACTGCAAGGACAGAAAAGGGTAGAAGATATCAGATCTCCATCTCTACACTCAGTCACTTACACTTAGCAATGTGCTACCAAACAGAAGATGAAAAGGAGGGAAAAATGGAACATGACAGGAACTCCGTCTGCATATATTTACAGGCACAATGTCCAATAAACTGGTGAAAGAAAAGTGTTTCTATAAACGACCTTAGCATTCTATCTTTCACCTGAGCCAATAGTTCTAAATAGAAAACTGTGAACATGTTTTCACAATTAAGGTGTTTAAAATTACATCTATCTGTAAAGACCCCTAGATATTGCTGGCATATACCTTCCTCATTGCCCAGGGCTTCTGAGACTTCACACTACCTTGTCTGTATAAGCCTTTGGTGGTGCTTCTTCTCTCCACTTATAAATAGGATGACAACAGCAACTGTGACTCTTGCCACATGATATAAACTTACTATGAGCCTTATCAGGAATGAGAATACCAGAGACCATTCTTTCATGAGATGATGAATTCCCTAAACGTGTAAAAAGACAATATACAAACAAACATTTAATTTTTAAAATTGTTTTTCAAAACTGCAGCAGGAATCAGCATGTTTTTATCTGATATAAAACCAAAACGGCCTTCAACATCTCTTTGTAATAGTCTCATGTGTTCAGACACTACAGACAATCGTCAATAGAAAAGACTGTCAACTTGAATGAACTCAACCTGCATCAATATTTTTCCAGAGTCAGCACCATGCCCAAACTAAGAGAAACATGCAGTTACATAAATAAATGAATATGGATGCATGTGCATATATATGCATTTGTATATACACAAAATGAATGTGTGAATATCTTTCTATATCTGTATCCTAGCTTTAATTCCATCTCCATCTCTATGCACCTGCATATACTCATTCAACTAATTCATTCATCTGCATAAACTCATTCGATATAATCCCCTTTAGTCAAACCCACCATGGAATTAGTCTTCCTTAGACTGCTGCCACTGGAAGATGAAGAGATTCCAACAACACTGCAAAAAAATATAGCAACTAAACCTGTCTTAATCAATTTTTAGGTTTCAAACAGAGGTTCTTAATCATAAGTAGTATTCTATTACCTGCAAGCTGATTTGTATTCATGGAAGTATATTATAATCCTTACCAGAAACTAATAATGATTTTAATAAACTTGCATTGACTTCAGAGGTTTCACCATTTATAAGTTGCTTAATTCAGTCTTCGTAAAATCATTCATTACTCTTTACAGACATCAGCTGGGGAACTACACAGGCAATTATTAGATTAAACTGGATTTAAAGGTTGCTTTTATTGTAATTGCAAAAGAAAAAAATCTAAGTTTTGTTAAATATTATATTGTACTTAGACAACAGTTTAAACTCTTGGTGTGAGTAGAAAGGCCGGGTCTTTGGCCCTATAGACAGCTTTCTCCAGTCAGTGGTTTCAAAAGTATTTACTTTGTAACACTGGAGCTACATCTCCTTAATGGTTTGCTTTCTCACTTATTTGAGAACTTTTTTCCTATAACGTGAATAAAAAGAAGAACCTTAGCACCCCAAGCACCATTTTTTAAATTAAATACTTCCTTTATATGAGAAGCAGATGCTGTCAATAAAAGTCACCCGAATTCAGCAAGCAGACGATTAATCAACTTAGAATATAAATCCAACTATAGTTGTTACTTATAAGGGAAGTTGATGAAAAGTACATGTCCTAACTCTCCTATCCATTGATATAATCAATCTATCAATAATAAAGTATTAATTAGAAATATTCTCAGGACTTTGGAGGAAACAAACAATTATACATTGCTTCCACATGCAAATATTTCACAATTTAGTTACAGTGAAATCCCTTAATGGAAAAGCCCAACTAATTAGAAGAAAGGCTACAATGAAAACATGTACTTTGTATTAAAAGGCATTAGACACTATAATGTGTTTCCTATCAACCATGCCTCAAAGTTTCTCCTACCTGTCCTGGAAACACAATATAGCTATTCTCACAACTACATATATCCAAAATTAAACAATTATGCTGAGAGTGTTTAATTCTTCACTTCAGCTTCCAGCATATCATACTGTCAATGAATTAACATTCATTGACAATCTACTATGTGCCCAGTACTGTTGTTGTCAAGTAAGGAACTCAAAAACAAGACATAGTCTCTAACCTCAAGATCCTCCCAGGAGAGGAGGGGAGACCCATGCATGAAGTAAAACACAATGCTTTAAGGTATAGTCGAGGAAAGAGCAAAGTGCCACAGTGGCACACAAGAGAGGACCATTAGATCTCAGAAAATAGCCAGGGAAGTAATATATGAGCTAGATCTTTTTCAGAGGAATAGATTTCCCAGTAAACATTAACTGGATGAATCACAGATAGGGTGGGAAAGGAAGAAGACTTACTAAGGCAGAGAAATACAAGCACAGCATGATATTTTTTGAGTGAAAAGTTCAGCCTGACAAGAGCATGCAGTACATTACATCAGATAAGGGTAAGTCCAAGATGAGGCCAGCAAAGGACCCTGGCCATACTGCCTCAGGGTTTTCTCCTATAGCCACTGGGGAATGATACCAAAGTGGACAGTCAAGGAACAGATGCCAAAACCCTTGCAAAAATCCCCAAAGCAATAAGGGGGACTCAAGCTAAATCAGATAAATATAGCATGAAAAGAGGAGGTCAAATTTAAGATGCATTTCTGAAGTAATCAATTATCTCCTAAGCTATTGCCTACTGAGTTTGGTGGAATAAGGAGGAAAAGAGAAATCAAGTAAGTCTGTGAGTTTTCAGGCTTTCATAAATGGGTATGATGATGCCATTAACTGAGATGGAAAATATAGAAAATGGGAGAGAAAATAAGGTCATCCCTTAACATGTATAGCCTGAGATTACTGCAATACGTTTAAGTGCAAATATCCAGTGAGGAGGTATGGCAAAGTAAGCAAGTTATTTTCCATGCAACTTATTTAGGAACAATAGCAATTTGATTTCTGGGTTTTCCATTTATTTAAGTAACAAAACAAAAATAAACTGCCATCTTTTAATCTATTAGTTGAATCACTCTTGGTAACCTCTGGCCTATCAAACTGTGCAATTGCCCATGTTCCCAACCCAACTGCCACAAATAAACTCTTCTTCTATCAACCTCTTCAGCAAGAAAGCATTTTGCCAACATAATATGCCTCAGCAGACCTTAAAATAATGAAGTTGGAAAAACGTGGGTGAGCAAATTTTGAAGTATATTAAACCTGACAATTTAATATTTATGTAAGCTGCAAGTGCTAAGCATAATTGGACTTAACTATTGGCTTAGGTTTAATGGGTTGTGAATTTAACTTCATTATCATAGTTTCGCCTGCTCTTTGAGCTCATTCAACCGAACTAGAGAAAAAAAAAACTGAGAGCCATTTTCTACCTCACCAAAACCATTTTTGAGATGACCTGAAACCACTGGGTCAAAGAAGGTGGATTCTTTCATTTCACAAAAGAGAAGAGCTTCAGTGAAGACTCCTCAGTGGTTACAGTCAGAAAACAAACATGGGTTTACTCTAGATGGGCTAGTTACTGGTGAGTCTTTAGGCAAGTTACTAAGCCTCTGGAAGCCTCCACCTCTACATAAATAGGGATAATATAAAACTTTCAAGATACTGTGAGGATGAAAGGAGAATGTACCTAAATCACCAGGCAGAATGCTTTTGCACATGATGTGACATCAGTGCACGTTGATTCCCTTCAGCACTCATGCCATTACCTTGTGCTTCAACAGACTTACACCACTTCCAGGCCTTTCTGCTCATCTCTATGGAAGTTGGCAACATAAGCATACTCTACTTACTAGGGATTGATCATCCTACCAGCTATTACAGCCACCTCTCTGATACGATTTGTAGCATGTAAATCAGAAGCACAGGTGGGCCACTGCATGGATGAGTCCTTTGGGTTTTTTTGTTTTTGTTTTTGTTTAATTTTTCGGGGAGCGGGGGTGTCGAGGGGTGGGGATGTACATCGTATACTATATCATCCTAAAGAACCTAAACTAAAAGGATCCTTATTTCATTCCATTTTATGCTTTATAAGCACAAAACAATGAATGGATCTACATGCAATTGTGGACAAAATCTCTCTGAAGGCATGTCTCCAGGAATTCCTTTGTGGAATGTAGTGATGAGGAAAGGAGGAAGGAGGTTCCAAGGGAAGGAAAAGAAAGGAGGGAAAAGTGTCCAAATAACTGTTTTTACATGCATTCACAAACACACACACACACACCCTCACAGTAGCCAATAGGCATGATTCTACAATTAGAGAATGCTAATGTAATGCCAGTATGCCTTGAGGAAGATCACAGTCTAGTCCTTTCATGTGGGGAAGAAAAGCCAAGAGAAGGAAAATCAATTACCTGTGAATAGCATCTTACAGGGGCCTCTCAACCTAACAAGTGAAGAGACATGAAGCATATGCAGAGACATATGTTTCCTATGTGCAGGCATCAAGAATCCAGACCATATGATGTATAAAAGAGATGAAATAAGTTTTCAATTTATTTCCAGGGAGTAAATAAGTAACTGTTGAAGGAGGGAAACCAACCCCAGATGCTATTTAGGGCACCAAGCTTTACTTCACTACATGATGCTTGATATTCTGAAATCCATTCTGCCTTTCTCCCTTTCTCCTAAACAACTTCACCCCTTCTGCACAAGAAAACAATGCTAAACAGTCTTTTCATATTTTGTTTATATTTAATGCTAGAGGAAGGTCATTTTTATATCTATACAATAATCTCTCTCACCTCCTTAGTTGCCACATTTTAAGTTACAGAAACTTTATTCAAAATGTTCACAAAGCACATTGCTTAGATTATAAATGAATCCAGGATCTGTCACAGTTTTTTTTGTTTGACCAAATTTGGGCCTCTCTCTCTGTAGAAGCAGGACAATAGTCTTAGGTAAAGAAAAGCTTACTTGAATGCTTAATTTCAACAGAAGCCCAATGGGGGCTGGAGCAGACACATAAATCAATGGTAGAATGCTGACTACCTGGGGCTGCGGGGTTTGCAATAGTTGGGAAGACGCTAGACAAAGGATACAAAATTTCGGTTAGGAGAAACAAGTTCAAGAGATCTATTGTAGAACATGGTGAGTACAGTTAATATTATATTCTTGAAAAATGCTAAGAGGGCGGATATAAAGAATTCTCACCACAAAAAATATAACTAGGTGAGTTAATGCATATGTAAATTAGCTAGGTTTAGTCATTCCACAGTGTATATATATTTAAAAACATCATGTACATGGTAAGTATCTACAATTTTGTCTGCCAATTAAAATCTGTAAGCATATAAACAGCAAATAAAAAAATTCATAAAATAAGTAAGAATAGGGCCGGGTGCAGTGCCGCATGCCCGTAATCCCAACACTTTGGGAGGCTGAGGTGGGCGGATCACAAGGTCAAGAGTTTGAGATCAGTCTGGTCAACATGGTGAAACCCCGTCTCTACAAAAAATACAAAAATTAGCTGATCGTGGTGGCACGCGCCTGTAATACCAGCTGCTCAGGAGGCTGAGGCAGGAGAATTGCTTGAACCCAGGAGGGAGAAGTTGCAGTGAGCCAAGACTGCGCCACTGCACTCCAGCCTGGGAGACTAAGCGAGATTCTGTCTCGGAAAAAAAATTAAAAAATAAATTAATTAATTAAAAACGAATGGGAGTGGCCCCTGGTTATAATGCCATCTGCAATGGAGAATGACCATCTCCTACTAGAGCTGCCATGCCAAAGCTCGTGAAGATTCATAGAATAGTCACTTAATAAATAAACACAGATATTTATTTTATTATAGTCCATTGCAAATCTAGGATATATAATTTTAAGGCAACCTAGCAGTAAGTTTAAGGGATGTTTTTACATTATGGTGGACTTTATAGGAAACAAATATTATTCTTGTGTCACATGTTTACATGTCAAATATAACTCTATGCAAGTTAACATGGAGGCTGCCTGCCATACTTGGGCTGCAAACATCTGTGATTACAGGATGTCAGCTTTTACGATGCACTGCATTCTAATCCTATAACCCAGTACACTGTTTTTCCATTATTCAATTTCACATACAGCTGAGAATAGGACACAGCATTCCTAAACCTGTTTTTTTTTTTTTAAAATCTAGACTTCTGTGTAGGATATATCTATACATTACATATTGAATTGAAGATATTACTGTTACCCTATTAACCTGGATAATACAAACAGTTGAACTAATTCAAGGCCCAAAGTAAAATTTCATGAACTGGATGATCCAGTTCAGCTGTCATGAAACAGGGATGAAAAACTGCACATTATGAAATTTCAGTAAAGTATTTTGCTTATACTACAAAAGGGCCAGCATAAGGTATTCCTAATAAAGAGATTAGATAGGAAGAATGAGAGGTATTTCCAAACTCTAGAATGCCACTTAGCAAAGCATCACTGTGGTATATTTTAGTGCTCCCTGTTCACCCAGCAGAGCGCTCAAATCTAAAGCAACTGGTATATTCCAAGAGAGTCACTTAGAACCACTCAGAGGCTCTCAGTGTCTCTCCCATATCTTCTTATGGCGTGACCCATCCCCTGCTCCAGGGCAGCAGGGAATCTGAATTAACTGTCCACATATATCAAATCAGCCAGAATATTGGAAAATCATGGCATTTAGTACATGAATAGCAGTTGCCATTAGAGTACTGACGGCAAATGGATGATGAAAACAGAACTTTGAAAATGCACTGAAAAAAATAAAAAAGAAAGAATAGAAGTACTCCTTTAATTTTCTTAATTCTGGAGGGGTTTATGGAAATTTCTCTTCAGGGATCTTCATGAATCGGGCCATATGTACTTTATCTCTGCAACTGGGAAAGGATAAGTGGCCCAAAGAGAGTGAATCAGCACAAGTCAAGTGGTTGAGGCATTTTGCATAGTGATGAGACTCAGACAGGACTTCACAAAGAAACAACCAGGTGAAAAACAGGCTTCTCAGTGTTTCCCACATATCACCTCTATAATTCAGAGGACCAGAGTCATCTGTGGGCAAAGTGCAGCACAACCATCAACAAAAACAAAATTCTCACATCTTGTCTCATCTTAAAAGTGAATGAGAATTTTACGTTTGTCTCCTCAATGAATCTAATTTTAATATTAAATAATCCTTGTTTTCCTTCAATCTCTGAGTAAAGCTGATATTCCTGGAAGATGAGACATATTAACTTTATCATTTCACATATGCTTGGCTGCATCCCAGGACTTGAGTGTGTTCACGTGGCAGCACTGGACAGGGTGTTTAGGAGGTAACTCCATAAAGGTCAGCAGCACAGAGCATAGGAAGGATATGGGATGTGAAGTCAGTTTCTTCAAGGTCAGGCTCTGTTTCATGTTTTGTGGTTTTGTCATCTTATCTTACCTTTATTTTAGATTGATGAGTTGTGAAAAGCATTGCCCTTATGATAGAAGTATCATGAAAATAAACTAAATTAATATGTGACAAGTATGTAACTGGATGCCTGAATCAGGTGGATGTGCATTCCATGGAAGCTTGTGTTACCATGTGAAGATCTCTGCTCATCCGTACACAAAAACCACAGAACAGGAGCAATTTAGCAGCACTCATAAAACAGGGCACTTAAAGAGTAAAATTAAATAAAAATTATAAATCAACACAAAATCCACATTTGAACATCACTATTTAACTCAAGTTTATTTTTACTAATAGCTGGTTATAGGTACAAAATTACCCTGCAATAAATGATTTGCTCATAATTCATAAAAATGGAAGGGATACTTGAGTATTTTAAGGTTTTCTCTTAATCATTTGACTTTTTCCTTCCTTTTAACCGTATTTTTTCCTTATACAAATAATATAAAGGAGAAAAAATTCAGTATATTTCCTACATTAAAAATTCCAACATAAATGTTGAATAAGACAAGATTAGATTCATATTAAGTTCTGATTACGAGCTGAGCTACTAGGGCTCACTGTAGCTCAGGCTCCCTATTAGTAAAGTGGGAGAACTAATTTTCTACCTATCCCTCAGGACTGATATCGAGATTAAATGGGCTAACCTGTAGACTAAAGTGGTTTAAGAGTAGCACACATTTTAAGGATTTTGGCATAGTAGCACACTTTTTGTTAAGTGATCTTTATCATCATTATTCTTATTTGTTGTTGTGCAAACACTGCTCTTTCTGAACTGCAGTGCACCCATCTATTTCAAAGAGATAATACTTCACAGCATTGCTGTGAAAAGTAAAACACATATATGTATTTTTTGTAAAGCACTTAGCATACTGTTTGGCACATCTTAAATACTCAATAAATGGTGGCTATTATCAATTTCAGTATTCAGAGGAAAAAATC
Source organism: Pan paniscus (assembly GCF_029289425.2). Classification (NCBI taxonomy): domain Eukaryota; kingdom Metazoa; phylum Chordata; class Mammalia; order Primates; family Hominidae; genus Pan; species Pan paniscus. Next base: position 115,977,233 of record NC_073260.2, on the reverse strand, counting down.
GGAGGCATTGGAAAGCCTAGGGTTTTTGTTCAACATTACACTGCTATTTAGTGTCGATTCTGGGATGGGATCCTAGTTTTTCTGGTGCCCAGCCCAGTGTCCCAGCCACACCACATGGTCTCCTATAGATACCTGAATCCAAACTAAAAAACAAGGGCTGATGCTTCTTTCCTCTCTGTTAGACAAATGAAAACTTAAACCATTCTATTTGAACAGTAAAAAAGCTGCGAAAGTCAAGGAGTGGGTATGCTAAGCACCACAGACTGACATTTAAAGTATTTACTCATAAATATTCAGTTCAATAGCCAAATGCCAAGTCATTTCTTGGTGCACCACTGTGGTTTCATTCACTGTTTGAAGTTACAGGGACATTATTTCATTCAGTCTAGTTCTGCTGTGTTATTCTACTTAGTTTTTAGAAGAGCTTTAATTTCCTGGCACTTTTTATTTTCCATATAATCATTTCATTAAACCATACAACAGGAAGTGATCTGGTTTAGATGAAAGGGCAACAACAAGCCCCAGAAAAATAACTTTACTAGCCAGCTGCTAACATGCTGAAAGTAAGTTTTTCTAAGCCTAGCTAATTACATTAACATTTTCCACATCAACAACCATTATGGTTTTATATTTTCATGTTGAAATATTATATGGTCCTCCATCTAAATTTATGGTTTATTCTTTTCATAAATACTAGGATACTCAAAACATGTGATGAAAAAATAACATACCCAAAAGATTACATTTCTTATAATCACTAAAATAGATTTAATTCCTTACTTTTCACAACTGAGAATGTTTTTCTTAATGGTATCCCCTGTAAAGTAAGAAAATAACCAAAAAGCTGATTGTTCATTTGTTAAACAAAAATATCAAAGTTAAATGAGCCTGACTCTGTTCTAATCAGAGGATATATATTTTTTTAACTATCACAAATATTGGTAGGACTTGCCAGTTGGGCAAAGCTATCCTTATGATGACGTCACTAAAAGATGAGGAAAATGGAAGTGACCAACCAGAACATGGGGTAAAGGATGGAAAGAAAGGGGAATAAAAACCAGAGCAGGGCCAGGCGTAGTGGCTCACACCTGTAATCCCAGCACTTTGGAAGCCTGAGGAAGGTGAATTGCTTGAGCCCAGGAGTTCGAAACCAGTCTGGGCAACATGACAAAACCCTGTCTCTACAAAAAAATACAAAAATTAGCAGGGCATGGTGGTGTGCACCTGTATTCCCAGCTACTGGCAGGGGTCAGGTGGGAGGACCACCTGAGCCTGGAAGGTCTGGGCTGCAATGACCTGTGTGTGATCCAGCCACTGCACTCCAGCCTGAGTGACAGGGCAAGACCCTGTCAAAAGAAAAAAAGAAAAGACAAAAGAAAAAAGAAAAGAAAAGAGAAAAGAAAAGAAAGGAGGGGAGGGGAGGGGAGAGAAAAGAAAAGAGAGGAGAGGAGAGGAGAGGAGAAGAGAGGAGGAGAAGGAAAGAGAGCAGGAATAGCATTCATTATCACTTCCAGAAAGATGATGTTTCAATGCTAACTACTCCTTTTTGTACCTAAATATCAAGACCTTGTGAAAAGAAAAGAAAAGAGAAAACAAAAGAAAACAAAAGAGGGGAGGGGAGGGGAGGGGAGGGTTTGGGAGGGGAGGGAAAGAGAGCAGGAATAGCATTCATTATAACTTCCAGAAAGACGATGTTTCCATGTTAACTACTCCTTTTTGTACCTAAATATCAAGACCTTGTGAAAAGAAAAGAAAAGAAAACAAAACAAAACAAAACAAAAGAAAACAAAAGGAAAGGAAGCAGGAATAGCATTCATTATAACTTCCAGAAAGATGATATTTCAATGTTAACTACTCCTTTTTATACCTAAATATCCTACAAAACATATCTCCTTTACAAAATTCATCCAGTAAGTATATTTATATTTCATATTCTATTGTTTGCTTTTGTATGTTTGGCCATATCAATTCAAAAGCACTGAAAAATGTTCATTTCATTTAAAGGCCAAGATTAAATGTATGAATTTGAGTCTACAGGCAAAGGATACAAGTGGCAGCTGTACCTGAATTAAGTGGAGGGGTTTGAGTGAAACTGTACATAGATCATTTGAGAGGCTGTACAATGGAGAAAGGAAGCTGTTCAATTAAGGTGTTAGAAGCAAATCGGAAGATAAGGAAAAACACAAGGGTCACTTGTCAGTTATTACATGGGAATGCATTGGTCAGAAGAAGCAAGACAGAAGAATAAGTTAATGAAAATCCACATGCCGCGAACTTGGACACAGGGAGAAGGATGGCGGTACTACTGACTGAAATAAGAATGCAGTGTTTTGGAGGGATGTTCACTGAGGTGAGAAGAGGATGACAACTTCTGGGGGACCCTGAGGCTGGCGGGACCACCCACATACAAGTGGTACCTGCCTCAACTTTTCTCCAGTAGAGAACAATGAAGACATTTCACATTCTTTTTTATGCAAGACTATTAGCATGTTTTAAACAACTGCCTCTAGAGTGATTATTTAAAATTATAATCGATTAGTTTGAATCATGATGTGTTCTGTGATTGGGTATGGCATTGTTATGAACTACTACCGTGCCTTCAGAATGATTAGGTATTAAAACTTACAAAAAGGAAAGGATTATTAATAACATCAGTAGTTAGTACTTTCATGTGTTTATATTCAACATTCTGTCAATAACAAAACCCTAACATTTATTCATTAGTAAAAAAAGACTTATATTTTACTTATATTTGGTGTGAGTGCTGGGCAAAGGGTAGGATGTCTTAGCTCTCCATTACTTCCAACACATAATAGGTATTCAAAGAATGTTACTTTTGAATGGACTGAATAACAAATATAAAAAAGCACATGTGGATTAAGACAAAGTTACTCTGCAAATGTTTTAAAAGAGAAATGGCATTCTTTCATCTCAGTGGCCTCTTCCATTTCTAGAAGAGAGAGCAGGAAGGGGAAGGGAAAGGTACTATCCCTGACATTAATGCTAAGGGTGTAAACATTATAATATCTTACTTTGCCTTCCTTCTGAGAAACAGAGCACTTCAACCATATCTAGAAATACTTGAGAGACTATTCTGCTACTGACTTATTTTTTTTTAAAACTAAAAATAAATCCAAGTGGGAATAAAGGGCAGATTAAAATATCATAGCATCAGAGACTCTCTGACATCATCATGCTGTGTTTTTTACCCAAAGTTGGAATCTCCTGCCTCTCTAGCACCCCCAGAAAATGATCACTCACCTCGACCTCCTAAAATTGCCCTGGTAATTTTCAGGAAGCTGAGATCATTCCAGAGTTCTTCCTGGGACCAATCCAAAAATCTGCCACTCGCTGAGCCTGATTTGGCTGTCTGCATGAACACAAAATGAGTCTAATCCCTCTTCTACATGACAGTCCACAGAGGCAACCACCAGTTTCATAACTGGTTTAGTTGTTTTTCTTACACCCTGAGGGACCAGGAGAATTACATTTTCACATTCTCAGCCCAACTGTCTTTTCTGCAAGAACTTTCTTAAATGAATAAATCGTCTGTCATTTTAGAACTAGCTCTTATCAAAGAAGAGTATCGCTATTCTTGCAGTTTTTTTTTTTTCTATAAAATAGTAAAGTTGTGTCCTTCACATTATGGTAAGTCTGGAAGGCTATTAGTGAGAATATGAGTTTCTCTAGTTTTGTTCTGATATAGTGTTATTTGATATAGTGTTATTTTTAATATACTGTCATTCAGATGTGAATATGACATGATAAATACATTATTGGTAAATGTCATTTAAGATATGCTTCCAGGAGAAGCAATGGTATTACACTGAGCTTTTTGACCCTCATTCTTCATATTTGTGAATTCACCTATTTGCTAAAGTTTATTTGTAACCTCCAAGTCAATACTTATGGTGATTTCAGCCATTTCATACAGTGGCAAAATATTTGAGTTGCCCAACACATGCAGTCACACCTAAGGTCAAACAAGGCAACCAGTTTATGCATTTGTGGCAAATGAGACTAATGAGTTCAGGGGTTTGATCATCCCATGACCAGGTATAGGTTTATTCACAGTAAAAGACCTCCCTGCCTGTATTCAGTTTGATAAGATGCCACACAGATTAAGGCTGAATGTTGTAAGGAAGGCCAGGATAAATGAGGGTAGACTGAAATAGAGAAGATAATCACTTAAGTACTCTTTAGGACTGAGTCAATTTCATTTTCCTTTTATGTAGAGCCCTACAATGTAGAATCCTACAGCTTCTCATATCTTTGCAAAGATAACTACTACAAAGGAGTTTATGCAAGAAATAAGAGGGCATATAAGGGATCTGGCACATTGGGATCTTGGACCTTTAGACATGAGACAAAATGACAAAATGAGACAAAAGACATGAGACACAAGACAAAATGACAGACATCCGGTCACTTTCAGGAACAAGTATCTGTTAGCCAAAGTCTACGACAGAGTTGGACAATTACTTAGCCCTGACTAGTCCTCATATTTCACAAAAAGTAATCTACATATGGCAAGTAACTCCACCAAGGAAGAGGGCTTCCTATTTTCCCACTTTCTGAACTAAATCAGCTCAAGCTACTTTTAAAGAACGGAGAGCCCACTCTTGAGACTTCTTTGCTCCTTCTTTTGTTTGGCCTGCTAATTCTTTCTCCATCTGAGGGGTGAGAAAGACTTTTTTGTAGCTGTCTCTTTCACTGCCAACCTGCTTTGATAATGTTCTGGGGGCTTTACCAGAATGACATTTTAGACCACTCTAACTCAGCTTAGTCACTGAAGCTGAGCACAGCTGAAGAAAGCACTCAATTAGCAACTCCAGCTTCAAAGGCTCTATTATTCTCTCCTCAATACACATGTGTAACTCCCATTAGCATTAATGGGAGCTGTGGGAGCCCACGGCTCAGAGAATATACCTCCAAGTCTGTTTGCTTGATGAGCATGCAATTAAACCTTATGGCCCAAATTTTTCAAGGAGGGCATAGTAAGTACACCAAGCACTCACGCAAAATCAAGTGTGCTTACTTTGAGAAAAAGTAAGCTATCACCACTATTTAAACATGAAGAAAGAGCAGTCTAAATTAGGTCTATTTTAATTTCATTTGTCCTGTTAGGTGTGGACAATGGCCTTTCATGGTGTTTTGAGAAAAGTCACTCCTCTTTTTTAAAAGGTGAATTATATGTTTTTAGAAGCATTAGTTCACACTGCTTAAAAGACTAGCTAGCCTCAAGGGTAAAAATGTCTAATAAGAACAAAACCATTCTAAGTGAATTTCGTACACATAAAATCCAGCATGGCATCTATATACACTCAGTGGCTTTTCCTGTCTTCTATTTAATAGCTGTATTCTAACTTAAAATTAGGAAAAAAATTGATTTGACATTAAAAAGAAAAAAAAAAATTTGAGAGGAAAATGCATGCCCCAATAATAAATTTGTCCTTATCAGGAAGTAATAATTTCCGTCCCTTTCTCGCATTCTAAAGAGATTTGTCCATATATTTTCAACATGAAATCAATATATATTTCAGCTTCAATGAAATATCAATATATGTCAGCTAGTCTGTGCTACAGCCACAGTCTTGAACAACATCTTCATGGAGAAAATAATCTTGATAATTTAGTACCATTTAAAACAATTCCTTTTCTATTATTCAGACATTTTCCCCAAAATTTAAAAAGAAATTTATGAATGAAAGTTTTTACATTTCATAAAGGAGAGTTAGCTAATCACTTTTAAAGTCACACAAGTGAACTGTTGATCTACTATTGACACATAATTCACTCTACCACCAAACCTCATATCCTGACTTTCTAACCACATGAGGCTTTTTTAGGTACTGGACCATCAGTACAAATCAACTGAAGTGCAACGGGCCAACGAACTTATCAGAAAGACAAAAGCGTCCACACTAAGCTTACGGGAATGTTGAGATGTCAGGAGACTTTTCAACTTGTAACATGGCAGATGAGCTAGAGGAAAACCCCTTTAAAATTTCATCTAGTACATGGTCTTCATAACTTCATTTTGCACTAAATATTTAACACCTTGCTTTACAAGTTTGATAACTACCATGTCTTCATAAAATTTCAAAGCCCATGTGTTAAAGGAAAGAAGTATTTCAAAACTGAACAGAGGGATCCCTTACTTCAGACTCTAGGCAGACTGAATAAAGAATGATAACCATAGATTACATAATAAACCGTGGTCTGTGGTTAACAGAATTTTTAATGATGACAAATGTGAGAAAAATTCACTATTTCTTATCAAAAAAAGATTGTGGTTTTTCTCTCATATCTGCAATCTTATTCATAAAGTTGAAAGCTACTAAAATAGATACCCTACTTTCAGAGCATATCTCACATACAAAACTACCTTTCAAGTGAGAGATAAAGACTGCCGATGTTATTACAGAGGGGCTAGACAGTTTTATTCTTAGATGTTTTGGATGTGATTTACTCTGGCTAAAAATACTAATAATTTAACTATGCCATTAATCCTGCTGAAGTGATTATGCCCTCCATGAGAGGCTAAGCTGAAACTCATCCAGACCTTCAGCTGGCACAGAACACAGTGATTTCCTCATATAGAAGTTCAGTTGGTAGTGGTTTAATCGGGGATTATCAGTGTATAAAATGGCATTTATTCGAACACCCCTGTGAGTACAACCGTACTCTACTTTCTATAACTGTTGTCCAAAATACTTATTTACAAATCCTTTTTTTCCCAATCTGGCTCTTCTGTAAGAGATAAAAATATATTTTCATTTGATATAAACCAAAACACACTGAGAGTTCATGAACCTTGGATGGGTCAAGGGATGTGAAGTAAATCAATGAGTAATAACAGCAATTACCTAAAATACTTGCAGAAAGAAGGAAGAGAGAGAAGAAAGATGGGAAAGAAGGCTGGGAGAATGAAGATGTCTACTCAGTGTCTCTGATGAGGGTTGGTCGATGAAGCACCCATATTATGATCTGAGAGGCAGCTGAGATTTGTGCACTTCTCAGGAGAGAGAACTGCTGTCTCATTTTGGAGAAATGCTTATAACTCTTACCAAGTGGATGTGCAAAACCTGATGTACATAAGTAATTTATTCCTATTCCTGATTACTAGGCTACAATCAACATCAGATATGTCACTTAGATGTCCCAGCTTCTAAAATTTACTGACATGTATTATTTCAGCAAAGTATTTGAGTCCCTTCTCTGTAGCACCCCTTGTCTAAGTACTGGGATAAGCAATAATGATTTCATTCCTACTTAAAAGAACAAACAAAACTACTTTGTTTTTAAGTCTTACAGTCTTGATTTTAAAAATCCAAAAGGCTTGAATTTAAAGAGTCCAAAAATCATTAAAATAAAACGCTTGAGTAGATAAACTTTCTTAAAAATAAGTATTTCTATAAGTGTATTTATATATGTACATAAAAGGGTGAATTCAACTTCTCTTTATCTTTAGACTCTTGTAAAAGTTGCCATTAAAAGGCGCATCTGATACGGCAATTTCAGCACAGAACACACTCAATAGGAAACAACTAACTAGAGAACTAAAGATGTACCGTCTTTGAGTCTTGCTCATTTTTTAAAAAAATCACTAACTTTGAAACTGGTAGGTTGTCCCACTTAAAGCTCTTGATTTTTAATTGCCATTTCTTTTTACACCCAATTAAATTGTCAGAGTAGTGAAGAATTGCCCAACTGAGTAGAACTGTGAGGATCTTCTCACTGCTGCTTTCCGCAGTCTCAATTTGCAGATGCTTTTGCCTAAAATAAAAATTTAAAGTCACTTCCTCAACAATAAGACCTGTAAAGCTTCCACCAACTGCTGTTTAAGACAGACGCGAAAAGAAAATTTGCTGCACGAGTTTGGGGCCATAGAAAGAGGAATATTTTCCTATATTTGTAAGATATTTGGGTTCTGAATAACAGATTACCATGTCCCTTCATCTGATACATATTAAATGAAGACCACATAGGTAAAGGGCTTGGTACCTTTCAATTAGCTCAGCAAGTCTATCAACTGGTAATATTCAAAAAGAACAAACAAAACTCATGCTGGACTGTTCATTTTCATGAAAACATATTGTGTATAAAGCCATGAATGGTGATCAAAGATTCCTGTGAATAATTTTCTTAATGAAAGAGGACTAATTACTTGCTAGATTCTCAGACCAATGGTACGGTATCTTGACAATCTCCATCTACCAGAGGTTTCAAAGAGAAAGCCATGGAGTCATAAAACACCAAGACAACTCAGTTCCAACATATCTGAAATGACTTGCCCTCACCTTTTAACTTCCTGTGGTTGCCTCAAACATTTAAGAAATATCTTTGTTAATTTACTTATTTATTCTTGTTTTTAGACAGAGTATTGCTCTGTTGCCCAGGCTAGAATGCAGTGGTGCGATCTTGACTCACTGTAACTTCCACCTCCTGGGTTCAAGCGATTTTCCTGCCTCAGCCTCCTGAGGAGCTGAGACTACAGGTGCATGCCACCACACCCAGCTAATTGTGTGTGTGTGTGTGTGTGTGTGTGTGTGTGTGTGTGTTTGTCTGTGGTTTTTTTTTTTTTTTTTTTTACTGGAAACAGGGTTTCACCATGTCGGTCAGGCTAGTCTCAAACTCGTGACCTCAAGTGATCTGCCAACCTCAGTCTCCCAAAATGCTGGGATTACAGGATTGAGCCACTGCACCCAGCCATAAATTTATTTTTTAATTGAGACATAAAAGTGTATTTACCACATATAAAATGATGTTTTGAAGTACTATGTATACATTGTGAAATAGTTAAATCTTGCTCAGTAACATACGCATTATCTTACATAGTTACCACTTTTGTGTTTGAGAATACTTTGTACCCATTCTCTTAGCATCTTTCAAGGATACAAAATATTATGAACTATAGTCACCATGTTCTACAACAGTTCTCTTAAACTTACTCCTCCTAACTGAAATGTTCTATCCTTTGACCACCATCTCCCCAACCCCCACCCCTCAACCTGCTCAGCCTCTGGTAACCAACATTCTACTCTCTACTACTGAGATCAATTTTTTTAGATTCCACAAATCAGTGAGATCCCATAGCATTTGTCTTTCTGTGAATGGCTTATTTCAATTACCATAATATTTTACAAGATATAAAGAGGTATAACAACCAAATGCATTAAAAAAAGAAGTACCCTCTTAACTAGCCTTTCAGTGATAACTATGTCTTCTTTAATGCCTTTTTAATGCCTTTTATTTTTCACAACCATTCAGCTCTTACATCCCACTCCACCCCATCTTTTTGTGTTCTCAGAGCTCTCTTTCTACCCAGGTTACACAGAAACTCAAGGACGATGACTAAATAAATGTCCATTACACAACCAACTCAGCAGCCCCTCTTGGTGGAGTTAAGGTATCCTTTACACATCTTCATCCTTTTCCTAGAGACCCCCAAAACAAAAAAAATCAACCCTTACACTTTTCTATGTCACATTACACTCAATTGTATCCTTTGCAAGATAGCATTAAAGGGCGATATATGAAGTAGTAAATACAGAATAAACATTAGAGTCAGAAAATCTGGTAATCACCACATTTACCAGCATGTTTGGTCAAGCGACCTCTGAATCTCAGCTGCTCTGAACCTGTAGCTTCTCCAGACACTGCACACAGACCCCCTTTAGTAGTCAGTAAAGCACTTAGCAGACCTCTCCTTTAGGGCTAAGAATCTATCAGAACCTCAGATGGAACACCTATATATTAAAATTCACACATTCCAAAACTGCATTCAATGCTTGGTAATTACTAATTCTCTAGGATTTTTTTCCTTTCTTTGATCTTTGCTTTTCTAATTGCCAATAAAACCTGAGCAAGCAAACAGAGGTTCTGTATCGTTTGCTCATTGAGAAAAGAAATCTGAAGATCTTCTAATATTTATTTTACAGACAAACGCTTTAAAGAAGAAGCCTCAACCATTCCTGCCTTCTACCTGTCTCTTCTCCTTTAACACACAAGAGAGCATGCCGCTCATGGAGAACCAGTTCAGAAATTCATTTGTTGAATTTTAGTAAATAATGCCACTAGACTTTAGAGCTAGTTTACATAAAAATAAAAATTAAGAATTTATAGTGTCTAATGTCTTGATGAAAAGGTTATTTTGCATCAGTGATGGTGGTGGTGGTACTGCTCAAATGCAATGAGAGGACATAGAAACCTTGACCTTTCAGAATGGAGAAATTTTAACCAGGTACAGTCCAGTTAATGGCGGGGGGCAGGGGGTGGCAGGGAATCCTGTGTAATGTGCAAAACCATCCTGTTACAGGAGAGAGCAGTGGATGTGTACTGCCTGTGTAGTATTGTATGTTAAACAGTAAAGGAAAAAAATAGTACCAAGATGTTCTCCATAAATTTAGAAACAGAATTATAAACATTGGGCAAAGTCCTTTCAAGTCTATATTAAACCATGGAGGACTGTGATTCAGGAAAGACATTCACCCCTCTACGTGAGACTCGCATTCAAGTGCTGATGTACACAAGTAATTTTTCTTCAATCATATGTAAAGTACAATGCAGTTCTTAGATCCCTTGGCCCCTGCCCAGCAGCGGACCTAGATATTATAAAGTCTAAAGCTTACGAAACTTTAAAGGACTACTTTATGAAAACAAATGCAAAAATCTTATTTTTACAAATTTTAGAAAAATATATAATCAACCGGAGATACTAGTAAGTCTTCCTGGGTCTTTGGAAGGCATCGTACAAGGGAGGGCCCTAATTCCAAAGATTCCTCCACTGCTGGGTAAGCCTGTCTCTGCTTCAACTCCACACCAATTACTTCCCCTCCGCCATTCTGAGAGAGATTTTCTGGCACCCGAGTATGGCAAGAGTTTGGTGGGGGTCTTCGAACAAGAATTCATCTCACTGGAGGACACAGGAAGCGTGGTCCCTGAGCTTAATCAATGCTGTTAGCATGTAGTTAACCAGGCTTGTGTAAAACACATCACATCAGCATTTCACCATTATGCTGTAAAGTAATTTTAATTAAAAAAAAAATTTGTTTGTTTTTAAATAATCACAATCATATCTCAAAAATGTTGACAGGGAATTAAGAAAAGATTGGCTCAAACCCCAGTCCTACTGGGCAAAACCCCAGTCCTACTGGGCAGCATTTAGTGTCCTCCTTGGTTCTCTGTACTAGGTTTATGGCAAATCCTTGAGAATAATCATTTAAGTCAGAGTGAATTCTTCCTCCCAGATGACGATTTATCTGTTTGTAAGCTGAGATGAGGGAATTCTATTTGCTATTGAGCCAGTGAGTGTTAACTTTATTAACGCATCTTTGCAACTAAGATTAATGGGACCCATAGTAAGTCAGCTGTAGCACTTGATGTCAGTTTATAACAAGCTTGGCAATACCTGGAAGTTCAGATCTATCATCATAAGTTATAATGACATGCATAAAAATTTGAGTGTAAATAAAAGGCTCTTTAGGATACAGGGCTCTAATCCAAGTTGTTCAAGCCTTAAAAAGTAACTTATATAACAGTGTTCCTGTTTTGGAGTACAGTACATGCTAATGGCCTTTCCTCAAGGGTTAAAATGCCTAAACTACCATCTTCTAATAAATAAATATTTTATTACAAAAATCAATTGTGCTTAATGAAGTCCTCTGAGGGAGAAGATGTTTTAAGACATTTTACCAGTACACTTTAAAATCATTTTGTATTTAGGTATGCTCTGTCATCTCCACCTAGAGCAAAAAAGAATCATAAAAAATGATAAGTGCAGCAATAAAAACTCCTCTTACTATTAGTTGGGAGAGAAACAAATGGGAAAATTACTCTGAAGGTAATTACTTAAGTTTTTTTATTGCACCATATTTTCTCAAAACCGAACCAAAGTATATCCCAAATCTTCCTACAAATGAAATACAATTTTTCTCTCAGAACATTTTTACTCATCAGGAAAAAAAGGTGAGCTTAATTTTTCTGTCAGCTGAGGCTTCATGTGTCAAACACATCTTACATTTCAACAAACCTTACTGTCATATTGATGGAATATTCAAGGAGACATTAGTTCTTACTGCAAGTACTAGCTTGAAAAGGTGTAAGCTGAATTACGGTGAGAGCACTTTTCTTCTAAAAATAGACTTTATTATCTCCAACCACAGTATATATGTATAACTGCCTTGTCATTTTAACCAAATTTATGGCTTCCCATCAGAGATTGTAGCTTCCTTGAAGGCAAGTGGGGGTAGTGTCTTTCCATCTTTTTATTCCCAACACTTAGCACACTTCCTGGACTAGAGAGAGCTAGATTATCAAATGAATAAATTCATGAATTAATACAAATTGCTTCTCATATATTGTATGCTTATCCGAGATGTGGAAGCAACATCTCCTGACATTTCTAATTTTTAAAAATAAACCTTAAATCCAGCAGTCTGTAAGAAAATAATATTTAGAAACTTTTTCCTAAAACTTGTCATTCATTCATTCCATCAAGAAATTTTGGCTGGTAGCAGCGGCTTATGCCTGTAATCCCATGACTTTGGGAAGACGAGGTGGGAGGATCACTTAAGCCAAGAGTTCAAGACCAGCCTGGGCAATATAGCAAGACCTATTTTCTAAAGAAAATTTACAAAATACAAAAAAAAAAAAAAATTAGCTGGGCAAGATGACTCATACTATAGTCTCAGGGACTCAGGTGGGAAGATCCCTTGAACATAGGAGTGAGAGGTTACAGTGAGCTATGATCTCACCACTGCACTCCAGCCTGGATGACAAAGTGGTACCCTGTCTCTAAAAAAACAAAAAACACAAATGTTTATGGAAAATGTCAGGCACTGTGCTTACTGCCATGTGTACAGTCTAGAGCAAAACAAAGCCATGCCCTTAGGGAACTTCTAGTCTAAGCATGCAACTAACTCTGTTTTTTAGGATAAAAGGAAAATTTCCTCTAATTTTCTCTTAAGTATACTCCCCTATCACTTATGACAGAATGATGTTCAAATTTCAAATATTTTGTGGATCCTACAACAGCCAAATGGTGGCATCTGGACCACATGATTATTTAGTGCACAAGGTAGCTTGACTTAAGGATTAAAAAATTTGTGTATTCCCAGCCTTAGCAAGATAATTCTGCCTGTGCCAAAAAGTTCTCCTTCACAAATGGGGCAGTTCCCTTTAATCAAATAATTTGAAATTAACTCTTAATAATAATCCTACTGATCATAGTAATACTAGTGATGATAATGATAATCACAACAACAACTCACATTTCCTGAGTGCCTAGAACTTTGCTAACAGCTTTACATGGATTATCTCCTGTAATCATCCTCTTAAGTTTACGCAATAGGTCTTCTTATCTCGACTTGATAGACAGATACTGAAGCTTAGAGAGGTTAGGAAATGTGCACATTTGCCACAAAACAAATAGTGAAGTTAGGATTTGAACTCGGGTCTGTCTGTTTGCTGAACCTACACCCATAACTACACCTTCTATCACTTCCTACACCAAGGTTGGTAACAGAAATAATCAAAAAAACAAAACAAACGAATAAACGAAAAAGCAAGAAAATGTTTCCTATTATCTCTTTCAATGTTTCAAGGATATTTGAAATTCTTCTGCTTCTTCTAAAATATATCTAATGTTACATTTTCACAGAAATCATAAAACAGTTGTAGATTTTTATCTAGTCTGTGACCTAGATGTCATAGAACAGAAATAATATTCTAGTATGACAGTGTGACTCTAGTTTGAGTTAGGCAGTTGAAGCAATTGACTACCTGGACCTACCTAATGTATAAGCATTCTGAAGAATATGGAAATGTGTGTTAACATAAAAATAAGCACAAATGTAACAGGGGGAAAAAAGGAACCAAAATTCTTGGGATTGTATACTAGCATAGCACCAATAAATGATCTTCAGTCTTTCAAAATAACTTGGTAATACTGTATGTTTTCAGATTGTTGTATCATCCTATTTCCTTGTGAAAAGCTGATTTTCAGTCCTTTCGATTAAGGACTATTTGAGAAGACACAAAAACTTATTTTCCAGTGTTCTTCACCCTCCCTTCCCTTCACCATAGCCACGTATACATATAACACTTACTGAATTACTATGTGCCTAGCACTATTCTAGATGCTGGGGATTCAGTAGTGATGAGAGAGCCAAACCAGCTAGCTCAGCTTCAAAGGGATAATAAAGGGAGAAGGAAGGAAATTAACATTCTTTGGCAACTTTATTGTTAGTTACTCTGCCAGATGATTTCATATGTCATTAACTTCCCCCAAAACAGCCCTAAAAGATAGCCAGGATCACCCCCAACCCTACAGATAGCAATTTAACATTCAGACTTGAGTAATGTGTCTAAACCCATACAGTTAGGAAGAACTGGAAGGTTGATACAAATTCATGCTTATGTAGCTAGAACGAGCATCTCTCTTCATTCCCTCTGTTTCACTCTGTCTTTGTAGTTCTCTTTCCCTTTGCCTTGACTTCTTGACTCTCAATCACGCTCTTCATCTTGCAGAGGCCACTGAAATAATGATTATTTATTTTGTTCATTATATGTAAAGTAAGACTCATTCCTACCCAAATGGTCTCTTAATGCATTGTATCTACATAACCATATCTATAGATCCCTCTACATATGTACCTGTTCATGCCACAAATATCTCTTGGGTGCCCAATAAATGCCAGGAACATTTCTAGGCCATAGAAAACTGTAATGGAGCTTATACACAAAGGAAGAGGTATACAGGATAAAAGTCTCAAGAAATAAAGAGTATAATTTCACACAGAAAAAAGTGCTATGAAGCAAATTAAACAGGTCATATACAAACACACTATATATATACATACTACATGTACAAAACATACATATATGCAAGTATACCTTCTCAAGTTTTTGTATAAATACTGATAGTTAATAACTAGCTTTATTAAAAGCCATCACGTTTTTATGAGCACATACTTTTCTACTGTACTTAATTTTCTATTTGACCAGTAAATGACAGATCTGCAGTTACCCACATAATTAAACAAATACATAAACAAACAGAAAGAACTATGTATGCCGATACTTAGAAAGGTAGAAAATATCTAAAAACTGTTAATATTGATTTTCTGGTCTCACTTATGATTTATAGCTTCATTTTTTTAATAGCTCTTTTGGTATTTATGCTCCAAGAAATATAGGATCTCTTCTGAGAAAATACAAACTATGATCAAATTTTCAACCTGAATACAGACATCATCAGACATGTGAGAAAAATCTCAATAGTGCTACACTTATGACCAAAAATCTATCAATAAAAAAAAAATCTACTGTGTTAAAGGGTGAAAGTAACATTTATGTAATGCATGGATTAAGTTTAATAATCAAAGGTAAAGTTCTAAGAAACAAAAAAGAAAGGCATGGAAAATTTTTAGATATAAATTAAAACACAGCTCATTTTGGAAGATGACAGATAAGAGAGTCTTGAAATGATATGACTATTCCCCGGTTGCCCAGTAGTTAAAAAAAAAAAAAAAAATCTTGCTATCTTTAACAAAACATATTAAGAATATGGGATGTGTGTAATCATAGTTGTGTTTAATGTGGCATTAATTCACAAGTCATTGTTTTTTTAATAAGATATAATAAGTTACTTGTCTTTTAAGGAGATATGTAATTAGGGCTTTGATAATTAAACCCTAGATGAGGCATTTGGCATATCTGTGCCCTAAATACCAATAAATTATGCATGCACAACTTTTAAAACTACATCTTAATTAGTAGCTTAAAATAAAACTAATTTGGAAAACCAGGATACTGAATTTTTAAAAATTGTTCAAATTTTATCAATGAAAGCCAACCAACTACCTAGTTATAAATATAAACCTCAATTACGTATGAATGACTGTTTGATAGATTACTTTAAGTGAAGTATTTTAGTAAACTCCTTTGTAATTTTCAGCTCACATAAAGATGGCCTAGGTTAACTTAATCACACGTTTTCTCACTTATTAGGTTTATCTCCTTAGCCAATGAGTCACGTCCCAACCTCATTTTCTTTTACTACTACTATTTTACTTCTGCTCAATTCTGACCTACCATTGTTTATACCCACCTGTAATGGTTAACTGTACGTGTCACTTGATTAGGCGAAATATCTGGGGTGCTCAAAGATTTGGTCAAATGTTATCTTGAGCGTTACTGTCAGGGTGTTTTTGGATGCGATTAACATTTAATTTAGTCACCAAGCAAAGCAGATTGCCCTCCCTAATGTGGGCAACCCTTATCCAATCAGGTAAAAGACTAAAGAGAACAATAAGGCTGAGCCTCACCTGAGGAAGGAAGAATTCCTCCTACCTTCAAACTGGGACATCAGCTTTTTCATGCCTTTGGACCCAATCTGAAACATCAGCTCTTCCTAGGTCTTCAGCTTGCCAGCCTGTGGACTAGAACTGCACATCAACTCTCCTGGGCCTCCAGCTGACAGCTTTGGCAGATCTTGAAACTTCTTGGCCTCATTAATAATGTCAGCTAATTTGTTAAAATAAGGCTCTTCCCATATATGTATATATTCTGTTGGTTCTCTTTCTCCAGAGAACCCTAATACACTGCACACACCTACCATCAATACTCAGTGATTTCCTCCCTAAGCCACTTTGCTCAAGAAGCTTCTAGTTTCTACTCCTCTCTCAAGTTAGCTCTGTCTCACAGACTCCTAAATATTCTTCATGCCCCAACCCAGCAGTCTCCTCACTCTCACAGTGTATCTTCCATGTAGCATTTTACACATTTTGCACCCATGGCACTTGAGCACTTTTTATTTCCCATCATGCTCATCTGTCGACATGTCAGCTGGAAGAACATTGTTCTTCCAGGACAATATCTTGTATATAAAGTAAAAATCTGAAGGGCTGAAACTCACTGTCACACGTACTGCAGCAGGGATCACTTCAGACTTGGCCAAACCCGATGAAAATCTTAGCTGTACGACCAAGAACAAATCACATCAAACTCTCTGGACCTTGGCTCCTTACATCAAAAATAAGTAGTGAGGCTAGGTAAACACCAAATTCCCTTCTAGCTCAACATTTCTATGGTTTGGTTAACAAGTTAAGCAGCAGTAAACACTCACATGAGTTGATGTTCATTTCAAAATTATTAAAAATAATATTTTAATATGAAGTCAAAAGAAGAAAATTGTTCTCACTTCAATGCAATGATTTACAAGTGTGCTCATTTTTTCTGAGCCCTTTTTAGACATGATCTCAGTGTGGCAAAACAAGTAATAGTTCCAAGGAAGGAGCATGCATCACCAACATAACAGTCCTCAAAAGGTAGATCAGAAGGAAAATGAATAGCGTCTCCTCACAGGTACACTTTCTCCCCCAGATTTTCAGTTTTAATGTCTCCCCTTACTAGGGTCTCTCATAGACTATCCACATGGGCTTCTGTCTTTGTGACCACTGATACCCAAAGAATCACTGTTTTTAAATTCTAAAGATTACACCAACGAAAGTCAGGAGTGTCTGTTCACTTAAAGTGGCTCTGCCCACTACCATCTTTTCCCAGCATGGAAATGAGGTGCACACGAAGGCTTTATCGCGTTGGTATCAATGTATTCCAAGTACTCAACTATTTTATAAGCCTTTTCAAGTAATCTTCAGTCAGTACCATAATTGTCAGCACGTTTGTTCTGTGTTGGCCACCCTTCCTTTTGTTTCAGTCTTTCATAAAAATCCTTTTGTGTGACAGTCAAGCAGCTGTGCTTTGCTCTTTAATGTTCCTAGCCTGGATCTCCAGCCGAGACCACTTTATAACATAAACGGCAAAGTACCATTTTCACAGCGGAGACAACTGTGTTCATCTTCAAAAAGAGGCATTAATAAAATGAGACTGTAATGAACATGCTAATTCTGATCACAGGGTACTGCACAATGGCAGAGATAGTTGACTGCCTTCTCCCTGAAAGATTGTAAAAGTTGTATGTTTTTTTTTCTAACAACTGCCATAATGGCTTACATTTTTTGAAACAGACATATTATGCAAACATTTCTATTTCCCATTGCAGTGCCTTCTCTGTCTCATCCAACTGCTCACTGTGTGTTTTACTATCTCAGTAACAGTCACCTTCAGGGAGCAAATTTTTTCCATCTTGCAAGAACTGACTTGCTGAAATAGGCATGTCAATGAATCACGGAAAGCTGGAGAGGGGTGATCTGAGTGATTTGATCGCTAATCCAAGGCCTTCCCAATGCATATCAGGCCAAAAAAAAAAGAAACAGAACAGAACAGGGAAGTTAACATATTTGCTTAAGATGCCACAGTTATTTTGTGACAGAGCTAAAGCTGGAATTCAATTTCCCAAGACCTAGACTTGGGTACTTCACGTATTATCTTTCGTCCTAATGGTGATCATTCACAAATGATATATTTATATGTAAGAGTAGATACACATAAGTATCACTTGATGAAATATATTTGCTAAACTAGGTAACTAAAATGCCTCATATCTGGTAAACTAGCATGTTTAGACAATAATTGTACTGTAGATATGTTCTATGAACAAAGCCAGTTCCCTATAAATAGATAAGAGCAGCAGTGTTATATATCATACCCTGTTCTGTTGTGCTAGTGGTGGTGGTGGTTTGGGGCGGTGCTTTTTGAGAACAGCCCAGTCTAAAAATAATCTACTAAGATTTTTTAAATGACCCATTACATGCTGTTTGAGATAAGAGCAAAATATGTATTTTCTGATTACTCCCGTAAAAAAAATTCTAAGTTCAAGAAACATGATGACATTTAGTCAGATGCTTAGATTCAAAGTTGATTAAATGGTTCCAGAACTTTGTCTTAGAGAAGGGAGGTTATGTAAGTAAGAATAATTATTGATGTCTTTCCTCTTGCCCAAAAGAAGCAAGTACCCTTGGACTCTTACTAGAAAGAAAAGTCTATGGATGGTGATATCTCATTTTCCCTGCCTAGTGATTGATAACATCTATCAGAGAGAATATTTTCATCCTCAGTTATCACTGCATAAATTTGTATTACATGGTTTCCTGCTGATATCTTTAGTCAGGAAGAAATTGTGACCAGCAAACTAACGAAACAGACAGAACCAACTCCATTTAGATGACAATCCCTGTTCTTACAACACTCTCTATGGTCCTATGCCTGCTCTTCACTGAAAGCCTGATAGTTAATTCACTGTCCTTAGCAGCATTCCACAATTAGTTAAGGCACAGTCCTTAGCAGCCTCAGTACATCCTAAGGCCTTCACTTAAAGTTCTGCTTAGGATGGGAAAACACAAGTAAAACAGATATACTCAGCCTCCTAAAGTGTTGTATCATTAGGGAGTCAGTATTTTCTTGTGTTTCCATAGCCAAGACAACTAAAAAATTAAAATGACTTGGAAGACGTAAGCCCTACGTTCACCTCCCCCCTCTCCTACTTCTTCTTTCGTGAACCACACTCTATGGTATAGTTAATTGACCAAATATCTTATTTTGGGGCACATTCAGCCTGAGCCTGTGGTTATCCCTCCTTATTGAAACACAGTTTTTGAGAGTAAGGGTAATTTGAAACAAGCTACGAAGGGAAACTTGTTCCTGAAATGCTCCCTTCGAGGCACATGGGTGGTCAGAGTATTATTTCAATGTCTTCTTCATTAACCACACAGGTCAGATATTTGAATCTCCAATTAATTAGTTTCTCTAGTAGCTTGTGTGAGATAAATGAATGATCTTCATCCAGTTCACTTAGATAAAACCCATCATGAGAGCTGGCACATTTTTGGCATTTGTCAGTAAAGCAGGGAGAAAGTAAATGATCCACGTGGACGAAATGGGAATCCAGTGAGGGCCACTGGACGAAAAGTGTAAAATGGTCTCCATCTACTGCAGAACAGAGTGCCTGAGTGTCCGCCAACATGACTTGCAAGAGAAAGTGAACCTAAAATGTCACAAATCTCCTCAACTGTGGTATAAACCTCTTCACACTCATTTATTTAGCTATTCATGATGTTCAAAGTCTATGAATGTCAGTTTACACTGGAGTATTATTAAACACTACTAGTAATAGAAATAACAATATTTAGAAGTTTTAAGCAAACAGTGACTCCAGGAAACAAAAATAATTTCCAACCATATTTATTTTATCCTAAAAGGATATATAAAAGTATTCTATTTTAAGATTATGTTTAGACTACCTTTCCGTCATCTAAAATACTTTTGAATTTTTCTCATGAAAGTTCTAAAACTGCTCAACGTAGTCTTTTAAAAAAATGGAAAGGGTTAACTACTTAAATCATAAATTTTCATACAAATACACTTACATATGACAGATGTTCACACAGAAAGTTGAGACCATATTAAACATTTTTGATGCATTTGTTTTATATGGGGACTAGCTGTATAAAAGCAGAGGAGATGATGAAACTCCAGCCAACTGACAGGCAGGAAAACACTAATCCATGTAAATTTCTAAGTAAAGTGATATTTTCCTCCAATTTTTTGTTAATGTCTTCATTGGATGCATAAAGATAAGTCAAGCACATGACTCCCATTAATTCCTTTTAAGGAGTTCAAGGGATTTGGAAAGTGAGAAAACTCAAAAACGTTTCTGATAAGTTTTATTTTATTGTACCTTTTTAATATACCTTCTATATGATGGCACTGATTCTAAACTAGGTAAATAAATGGAGATTAAAATTTTTAAAGCAGATGAACAAATGAGCCAGATTTGGCTTCAAATATGAACACCTGAAAAATGACTACAATTTTCAGACAAGCTGAGGTGAACTATGTATGTATATTCAGAAATATGTATACTTTCCATAGTGCATATTATAGCACATATAAACATAGTCTCTAAGATTCCTGCCAGTTCTAAAATCTAATTTCTAACTCCTATTCTTTTTTTTTCCCTAATGTCTTATTCTTGCCTATTAGACCATTCCTTCCTTTCCCTTTTCAAATATTTTAAATATATTTTGAAACCCATTCATACAGTTCAATTACCTGTGGATCAGAGACTATGATTTCCACCCTTGATTGTTGGGCTTATTGTCGCTCGCTGGTGGTAGCTGATTTGATTGCTTTAGAACTGGTGTTCATTAGCCCATCTGGGTATGAACAACCTTCTCTAGGGTTGTGTATCTGGATTATCGGAATGTCTCTGTGGGGTGAGTGCTATTATGGGTGTCTGTTGCACACTCTATGGGACTCACTGTTTCTGACCAGCTTTTATGTTAAACTATTTGTTCCTGAGTACTGCACAGTAGGAATAGTGCTGGAAATCTCACTTGTATGCAGAAAGCTGATCTAGTCTCTGTTACTCTCAACTTATTTCATATACATATGTATCTTGCTGGAGTGTTAAAACTCCAGCACTAAAGCATAAGGTCCATTTTGTTATTATCTTGGGTTATTACAATTGTCTTTTCTCTAGGAAATCCCTCCCTTGTTTTTAGCAACTGGAAATTTCAATTTCTTGTTTGCAAGCCTAATTATGCTTTTAATTTTATTTTCAGATACTTTGTCAACATTTCTATGTGTTGGTCAGGGAATGGGGAACTTCCTGCACCAACCTAGCTTGTCATAACAGCCAGAAATGTAGCTCAAATCTGACTTGTCTGTTTTAAAGCAGCATCTGTTACATGCATTTAAAAGATATACATCCAGTTGTCAACACTTTCCCTGCAACTTAATAAGGTGTTTATATTATTTCAAACATAATTAAGGATATATATGTAAATAATCTCATTTTCTCAGCCTCTTGAATTGCTTCTTTGTGTGTGTGTGTGTGTGTGTGTGTGTGTGTGTGTGTGTGTGTGTGTGTTTAGTTTCAAAACCACCAGGTAAATTTGGCCTACATTACTAACTGCTGCTGGCCTCCAAATAAATAAGTTCTTGACAATATCAATAGGGCTTACCTCCTTGAAAGAAACCAAGATGTTTATAAAATCAAACTTTTTTATTTTATAAAAGATATAAAGTAAAACCATCCCTCCATGGGGGTAAAAAAAATGAAATAGTAGAGAAATGTACTTAATCTACACAAGTTCCTCTATGATTCTGATTGTTTCCTTTCCAATTTCCTTCATGTTAGGAAAGTCTATTCTCCTAAATTTTGGAATAGAGCAAAATACAACAAAACAAAACAAATGAGTTGTGTCAGGGAGAGAAAGAGATAAAGGCACAGAATAGTTAATCTGGAAATGTCAACTGTAAGGTGCCTAATTGGGAATGTTCGTAACTCTACACAGAAGCCTGAATTAGAGACATACAACACAGTCTTCATCACTAGCTTTATTCTCCAGCACTCTCATTGTAAAGGAAGTCTACAAACTGAACACACTGTACTGGAGATCTGGCAACTCACCCTGTGCCTTTGTCAAATTGTGTAAGCAACATTGTTGGAGACAAAGAAAGGGATTTGTCAGCCCAGTTATTTAGATCAATACATGTTGGTTTAAGAAAGATAACAGACAAATAAAAAACGTATTTTTTTTTTCACATAAGACGGGTGCATTTCTTATACTTGGTTCTGACCAATTGCTTAAGGAAAGTTCATCTTTAGGCTAAGGTTCTTTCTTTAATTCTGCAAATATCAATGTCAGCTGTGGTAGTTGTAAAAAACGTAGCTGCTGAATACAGTATGAAAAATCCATGCACGAGTAATGCCAACATATAAAAGAGTACCATATCCTGTTTCCTTTCTAGATGCTCTGCCAAAAAATCAAAATGGTATCTGGCATTTGAAGTCAATGCTTTTTTCAGCTTTTTTACCTCTGATATTCCCCCTGAACTCTAGTTCTGTGAAGACCCATAACTAGAGAAGGTATCCACTGTCTAATTAAAGTTCAAGTCTTGCAAACATTTAACTGAGTTTCCCATTTAAGCACCATCACAATGCTAGTCTTTTCAATGATGCTACAAAAGAGATACAGAATTGTAACAACGACACAAACGACAACCTTCACTTGAGCACTTACCCCGCAAAACTGTGAGTCTGGTGGATACACTTATTTCTCCCACATTATTTGAGGCCACACATTCATAAATGGCCTCATCCCTCGGAGTCCGTAAGGGTTGTATTCTGAGAACTGATCCAGACCCATCGTCAAACTCTATTACCTATTAGAGGAAACAATAGCTGTCACAGGTGTTGTTACAATTGTCTACCTCTCAGCTAAAGTTCTCAGTGCAGTGCTGGATCCGCCATTAGGATCATAATAAACTAGGCATCATTCTGAAACTGAATTTTGATATAGTGGTGAAAAAATATTTGGTCTAATTTACTGAATCTTCTACTGAACAAGGAGAAAGATATGCAACTACATATGCAAAACATGGAGATATCTAGCCCCTACTAAAAACTACCAGGGTTTATTCATTAAAATATTTCAGTATGTTCATCTAGGGCAATTTGACTCTATTAATTTTGCAAGAGGCTTGCAGCTATAATGGATAAACTTCTTAAATTATTCTTTCTCTCACAGCACATATACGAATGTGGATTCATTCAATAATGGGACTGTAAGGTGAAGAATTAATGCACGCCACCACAGATAGCTCTGCTAGTTTAAACTGTCTCATCCTGAACAGTATAGATGGGCAAACCATGAAAAGAAATTGCATAAATCTAGTACTTAGGCAGCCAACGAGACAGCTTTCACAACCCAAAAGCCTGATGGTGTGCATTAATTTTGCTATAAATCATTCCAGTATTTGTTCTAGCTTAGCATTTTCTGCATTTTTAGAGCATTCTTGCTGTAAAATGGAGGCTTGCTTCGCCAGGCAGAAAATTAATGTCCTAAACACTAAGCCTGAATTCACCATCATCAGGAACTCTTCTTGGAAACAGTTTAGTGACATTGATAATCCTAGGTACTTGTTAGCTAATTCAAGTACCACTTAAAAAAAAAAAGATGATGATATTAACAAATATGTATACAATATTATGGAGTCCTCTGTCTTTTCTGTAACTATGCTGCATTCCTTCAGCTGTTCACTGAGAAGTTGTGCCTTTTTTCTCTTGTATTTCACTGTGAATATTCCCATGTGCCTAAATTATGAATAAATTGAGATTGCCTCATATATATATTTATGGGATGCTTAATTCCAGATTTTGTGTGTGCATGTGTATATTAACACAGAGAGGAAGGACATTCATATTTTCAAAATATGTCCACTTCAATCTTTGTGCATTCCATTTTTGTTCAAAATTCACAAGAATATTCAAAATGGCCCATTTCTCAATGCACTACAGTTTATTTTCAACTCTATGAAGCATACACCTTAAAATAAATCTACTATGCATCTTAGAAAAGTTTCATAGTTTCATAGTTTCATATTGGAAGCTTTGTTAAGCATTCCATAATTTTAAAAAAGTTATTTATGATCATTTTATGATTTAGTGTAGGAAAAGGTTAAAGCAACTATAAACCCAATTTAAATGTTGACTAATTTATTAATAAATGTCATTGTATGTTTACATTTGTGAACCATTTCCTAGATTTAGATCTATCCTCTTACAACATACAATATACCACACATTACAAGCCAGTGATGTAATTTCCAGTTTGAAAATATCCAGTATTGATTTCATGCCTGCCATGGACCAGACACCATACTTAGCACTGGGGATAGAAGAGGGAGCAAAAACAGTCAACATGTACTGCTCTCATGGGCCATACAGACTAGTAATAACATATATATTATTTAATAATATATTATTTAATAATATATATTTAACTATATTATTAAATAATATATTTAAATATATATTATTAAATATATATTATTTAATAATATATAATTAAATATATATTATATATATATTAGTGTTAAATATAGTAAAGATTTTCAACCCAGGACTTGATACAGTTTGATGAAGCTGCTTTGGGTAAAAATAATTCATTTACCCCAGAGGTGTTTATATGACTCTCATGGGGAATTAGGCATTGAGCAGAGATCATGCTGTGAAATATTTAGTAGTATAATTTCACTTTTGTTACATGATTTTGTCAGGAGCCATTGTCATTAGAAAGCGTGATGTCAAACTTCTCTTTGACAAAAAATTAACTTCATTTAAATTTTTTTAATGTGCAGCAAAGATGCATATATACATCATTTTCTACATGACACAGGAAACATTTTCCAAATATTAAAGATATTTTTGTATTTAAATAAATTATATTTCAATAATAATCAAGTATTTGATTTTCAGACATAATTTTAAACTTCTCACTTGTAAACTACAACCCAATTTCCAATGGCAAATTTCTAATTTCACCATTGTAATTAATTAGGTTCTCTATACATTTGAACCCCTGATCACCCTGTGAGTTCCTATGAAAATAAGTAAAATAAAATTGTTCTGAATTTGTAGTTGCTATATTTCTTTTAACTAGAAATTGCCTTTAATCTGCCAAACTGTAAATTAGGTCATGAAGGAGATTAGAAACTCAGGTAAAAGGGAGGTGAGTTTCACAATTTCAGGCAGTTTGGGGGTATTGGTAGCCCCTAAAAGTAAAGCTATCCTTCTCACGTCTTAAATTATGGGCATGCTATTGTGTGCCCATAATCTGTGTAGCTTTCTGTATATCTTATTGCCTATATTTCTCCTCCAGAATGAGCAAATTTCTAAACCATAAGCC
The DNA here is from genome assembly GCF_029289425.2 of Pan paniscus. Taxonomy (NCBI): domain Eukaryota; kingdom Metazoa; phylum Chordata; class Mammalia; order Primates; family Hominidae; genus Pan; species Pan paniscus. The sequence goes on along the minus strand of NC_073260.2, from coordinate 115,951,575 downwards.
TTCTCACAAACACTCAAAAAAAGAATCTTTGATTTATGTTTCACCATCTTTGCTGCACTGAGCTCTCCTGAATAAAGAAAACCAACTTCTTCGATAGGTTTCTCTGCAATATCAACCTGTTTGCGTGTGTTTCTTTCAGAATAGTACTTTAAAACACTGAAACAAATTTCTCATTCTAGTTCACACTACTTGTAAAACACAGGTGTGAGGGGCAGTGGACCACTTCATTTGCTGCTCAGCATCCATTCCCATTCTTCTTGATAACGAGGATTTAAATTTCCTTTGGGAAAATTCTGCTCTTTCATTCTAAGCCATGCAATTGGATGGGACTGTCCTCATTCCCAGAACAGAGGTAGATTCTGATTGGCTTAAATTAAGTAGGCTACACTGTCCACCTATCCACACAAATTGTCTCAGGGATGCACAAGTAACGTAATAGGAGCCCAATGGGATGAGAGGCTTCTGGAAGAGACAAGCTTTCATACATCCTACAGACGTGGTCCTGTGAGGATGCCGAGCTCCATCTTGCAACCTGGGGATGAAACTGACAGACTAATCCTAGGAATACTATTGAGCCCTGGCACAAGTAGAAACAAAAATCAGCCCTTGAACCCCCAAATTTCCTTTTTTAAAAAGCCATTTAGAGTTACATTTTCCATCACTTGCAATGTAAGGAATACCATATATCAGTGACACCTTTGATCACAGTAAAGCAAGCAAGTAACGTAGAAACCAAAGACAGAGCAGATACATTCTTCCCCCAGAGAAACAGAACAATGGACCTAATACCTCAAATCTCTGATTGCTGACTTTCTTTCCTTTTTTGTTCCAGACAATTTTAGGTCTTGGGTCTCCCGTAGCTTGGCAGATGAAAGAGGCAACTCCGCCAGAGACCCCTGTCTGATCAACGGGTGTTCGTGTAAACCTTGGAGGTGCTGAAATAAAAAATAAACATCACAGTTAAACTGAAAACTGAAATACAGACTATTATCCTACTACCGCTGCTCTCCCCACCATCCTCAACCACACCGCCATCAAGACATACATTTTTACAATGCACTATGGGATTACAAAATTAGAAAAGCATCTTTTACTTTTGAGGGTAGTTTAAAGGGGAAGGAGGTAACTTTCTGGTCAAGTTATCTATTAGTGCTTTTATTGCTGAAATCTGTATTAAGGTAGAGATCCAATAACATCCGAAAAGCAACATCACACATTAATTTTTATTACCAGTATATAAAAAAATCCATTTTGTCCTCTAACAAAATGAGCTCATCAATCAAAGTGGGTAAAATTTTAGCGCTTGCTTTGATGCCACTATCAGGACACTGCCAGAAAGCAGCATTGCCACTGCTGAGCTATTAAAATTAGTGACATTTAAGAGAAATGCTAGGAAATTTTAAAGAGACAAGAAATATCGCCCTGAATTAGAAGGTTTCGCAAGAAATAGAAATAGGGGAAAATGGTAAAGTGACTCTCTAACCCAGATATTGTAAGCTGTCTTACTTGAAACTTAGCTCCACAATTTGCATAAAAGAAGATGAGTCAAGAAGCCTCCAAAGTCATAGTAAAGCAAAGAATTTTTTTTATACAAAGATGTAAACTTAAAGATTACTAAGGCTAGCAGGATAGACATTGGAAGCTTCTTCAACATCCTCCATCTCCTTTAAATGTTCCTAACATTCTTCCTCCTTCTTTAAAAAACTTACTTATTTTTCATGTTGTATTTCAAGATCTAGATAGCTATCATACAAGAATGATATAAAATGTAAATGAATACTTATGCACAAAGATATTCATCATATCATTTGTTTGGCAAAAGAGTATAAGTAGTTGAAACATTAAACAATATGGGATGTCTGTCACAGTGAAATAAAATATGGCATGAAGATTGAACATCATACAAGTAGTTAAGTGTTACAAAATCTGTATCATACCACATGAGAAATGCTTATGATGCAATAATAAGCCACAAAAGCATACTACAGAGTTATATGTGGGGATAGCAGATAATGAAAAATGCACACACACACAAAGATTGAACAAAGTAAATAAAACAAAGTAAATAATGGTGTTCAGGAGGAGGTATTTTAATTATTTCTCCGACTGCTTTCCATCTTTTATACTTCCTTGAGTTTTTACAATTACGTTCTGGCTGAAAATGTTTTAAAGCCCCAAAACATTTTGCTGTTCCTTCTTTTTTTTTTTTTTTTAATTTCTAATCCCTGTTACAGATTTTCTCTTCTCTCCTACTGTGTTCTACTTACATGTCATTGAAAAGTGGTTTTAAATAACCATAGCTAAAATTGATTTTGAAAACAATCCTTGGATTATAAAAAAGAAAAAAGTCATAACAAAGTTTGTTCTTCTTGGTTCATCACCAGTATCTTCTCTGTATTGATTTCACGTTTCCCACATGGTGTTCCCATTGGCTTGATGGTGTGTTCTGACTCTGTTTGGTTTTCTTGGAGTCAAGAAAGCCGGATTCCTATCTAAGCTCCACCAATACATATATGGATAATCTTGGAGGAAAAAAAAATCATGTAACTTTACCATTTCTTGGCATGACATATGAAATACATTAATTTACAAAAATTGCAAAACTATGACATATGAAATAAATTAGTTTGCAGAAATTGCTTCCAGTTTCAAGGTTTCCTAGCTTTATATATTATTTCCAAAGGAGGGAAGTTCAGGAGAGGCATGTTTGCAATGCTGGTCCTGGAGAATGAATTTCCACCTCATCAGCAAATTCAACTTGTTGGTGATCCTGGAACTGGGGGCCTGCTTACGTTCAAAAATATTAGGAAAGCAAAAAAGCCTCTAACAACCCTGCTAGAGATCATAACCTGTAGCATCTCAGTGCAGCAATACAGACTCGATGATTACTAGGAGCTGTGGGAAGTACTTAATTTTATTTTTTATTTATTTTTATTTCTTTATTTATTTTAGATGGGGTCTCACTCTGTCGCCAGGGTGGAGTGCAGTGGCACAATCTCGACTCACTGCAACCTCCACCACCCAGGTTCAAGCGATTCTCCTGCCTCAGCCTCCCAAATAGCTAGGACTACAGGTGCGTACCACCACGCTCAGCTAATTTTTGTATTTTTAGTAGAGACAGAGTTTGACCATGTTGGCCAGAATGGTCTCGATCTCGTCACCTCGTGATCCACCTGCCTTGGCCTCCCAAAGTGCTGGGATTACAGGCGTGAGCCACCACGCCCGGCCTCAAAATAATTTAAAATTGACTAACAGTGAGAGGATTACAAAACACTGTACATTGATGTCACTTTTCTGGAAACAAATGAAAAATATATTACAAGTTTTTATATTTATCTTTCTGCTGTTTCAAACAATGCAAATTGATAATAACTACTTGCTTGTCAGTAACCAATGGAAAAATTATAATTATGCAATTAAAATTTCTAGGGAATTTCCCTAGAAACACAAAATGGATTGCTGTATTAAATGGTACAATACTGTCATTCTTAGCTACCTTCCTTTTCTTGTCCATAGCCTAAAAACTGTCAACCGGGAAGGAAAATCCATTGTAAGAGCCCAGCTTCCCATTTAAGTTCTGTTCTGAAATTTCTTGCAAGAACATGTGAACACATTGAAGGGCTGTTGCATAAAATGAGTGTGCACTATATTAGAAATTAAAGAAAACTAGAAGTAGGATACCCTTTTCCCTGCATCTGGATATTTTTTAAGGGATACCGTCGCATTTCTTAACCCAAAGAATGAAGAAGAGTTGGCAATTCTGACAATCTGCAAGTAGGCAATGGATGCTTGGGTACGTGCTTCATCTGTCCTGTTGCCATGTAAGGACCTAAATTAGAAAGCTCATCTGGAAATAACCGGTGGGTGAGGACAAGTCAAATCAAACATAGAAATCTTATTTCTAAATGGAGTGCAGAGAGACAAAATTCCCATACACTTGGAGAATAGGTATGAGTGCCATTTCGATGTTTTCCAGGTATGTGTCTCATTTATCTTTATTTTCGGGTCAGGCATTGAAGTTTTTTGTTTGTTTTTTGAGACAGGGTCTTGGTCTGTCATTCAGGCTTCGGTGCAGTGGCACGATCAAAGCTAACTGCAGCCTCAACCTCCCAGGCTCAGTCAGTCCTCCCACCTTAGCATCCAGAGTGGCTGGGAGCACAACCACACACCACCATGCCTGGGTAATGTTTTTATTATTTGTAGACATGGGGTCTCCCTATGTTGTTCAGCATGTCTTCAACTCCAGCGCTCAAGGATCCTCCCGCCTCAGCCTTACAAAGTGCTGGAATTACAAGTGTGAGCCATCACGACACGCAGAGAAGTTTTCGTGTAATATTGACAAGTATAAAAATATGCCACCCAGGAGGCAGAGGTTGCAGTGAGCCGAGATCGCGCCACTGCACTCCAACCTGGGTGACAAGAGTGAAACTCCATCTCAAAAATAAAAAATTTAAAGAAAAGAAAAAGAAATGACCATTGGATGCTACTGTAGGATTTTATTTCTGGAGACCAAGTCAAGTAATGAAATTAACCTATTGAACTGTGGTAAACTTATTAAAATAACCAGTTAGAATCTGTTTTAGGATCTGGAACTATTTTTCTAAATCCTACCACTGTATTGAGGTGATATTCTTAAAAAAAAAAAAAAAAACAGAAAAACCGAAAAGGGCCCTTAAATTTATTCTTTGAAAACAAGAAAATAAAATTGATCACACTACAGTTAAATAATTTCAGGGGCTTTTACACAGAAATTTTGTAAAAAAAAAAAAAAATACATATATATATATGAAAGACATCGGCCTCACTGACAAGAAAATCATGACTTTCCTATGGGACACAATGTCAATTTTTCTAGATTCGCCCACAAGATCCGAACTACAAAAAGGATATATGTCATCATCCTATGATACAAAGTAAGACTCAAGATAATATAGTAAAATCCTTTCACTAAGCATGGGTGGTGCATATATAATCATTTTTGCTGGTCAAACTCTCCGATGGTGTCTGTCAATGCTAGGCAGCCAGCCAAAGGAAAGATATGAGGTAGAGAGAAGACTAAACTTAATAACCCCAACAAATGCTTGAGGCAAGTAAAAATCTTTATTCTCAGAGGGATATAACAATACACATCACCCACTTCCCTTCTCCATATCTCAGTTTAATAAAAGGAACAAGATGAATCGTCTGCCTTATTTTGTCATAGATATTGTCCAAATTTAAGCCATGCTCTGAAGATGGGAAGAAAGGGAAGAGAATTCAAGTAAAGCATAAAACAAGGGTATCTACTAAAAAGTCCCAACATAGGACAGACTAAGATTTGAATCGTGAAAATCTCCATTTTTATCCCATGAGATACAACCGTCAGTATTATAGTTAGTCTACGAAAAAAAGAAATATCAAGGCATAAAGATGGGGAGAAAGGCATTAGAACTTTCCAGGAACCATTATTTAGAGAGGCATCCTTCCATTACTGCTGTAGCTAATCACCATTGCCATCTACCTGAAGCTGCCAATGCTGTACTTTGCAAAATGCATTTGTGCTCAAGTTGGTTTTGACAAGTGAGGAGTATGATCTTTTATTAAACTAATGCCAGGTACTGCACAGGTCAAATTACTGTTCAACCCAGAAAGTCTATTTTCTAAATGGAAAGTAGAGAAGCTACGCATGCATATGCGTCAGAACAGAGACATGGCCGATATTCTAGAATGTGTCTGCCAGGCTCGCTTGCCATTTTCAAAGACTGTACATTCTCAGGATGCATTCACAACACAGGCCATAGCTCCTGGAATTTAGTAGATTATTATTTGCTACACAGCTCAAGAGAAGCCACAAACTGCGCACTGATTTTTGCTTTTAAGAAGTTAGATTGTTTCTTAAAGTCTAACCAATGCACAGTATCTTTGAACCGAATGGGTCGAATATTTGGATGCCATATCGTGTTTCAAGTTGCTAGGCACTCTGAAGACAAGGTGCTGAGCTCAATGTGCGCTTATAGCTATTAAATGTAGGTGAGAGAACCAACCAAGACCAGCAAACTGCTTTTGTCCGTCCTTAACAAACTACCGTACTGAGGACAAAATCCTTCCTTTGGTACACTATACTAAGTAGTGCTAGACGTAAATCAGGGAGAGCCATTGAAGTCCCCCAGTAACATCCACAGATGAATGCAATTTATGAGAAATTCCTAAAGGTTAAGTAGGTAACTTAGAGTTGAGGTATATGATTGGCCAACTGAGAATCACTTAAAACAGATTCATACAAAGGATCACATGCTACAAAAGTGAAGAGACAAAATGAGGGTGCCATTTATCTAATTTAATTCTAATTAATAAGCTGTTTCTGTGGACATCAAGAAAATATGTGGCATGGGGAACAAAACTAACAGCATGTAACTAATTGGCTTTGTTTCTTTTAACTGATTAACATTTCCTTAAATACAGAGTTTTGTTTTTAAAGGGCTGTTTGTCATAACAATGTACTTAAAATTTTAAAAGGGGAAGGTGAATATTGCTGTTAAATGAGACAGGGAGAGAATGTTCAGTGGGAACATGCAGGTACCCTTGTCTTTAGCAATCTGCTTCCTCCTTAAAAAGTGCCTGTAGAATTTATGAGAAGATCAGCTGAAGTCATCTCTGATCTTTCTTTCTCTTTAAGTGTCAGGATGAGAGCTCTGAAGGAGAGCTCAGGAACAGGGCCTTTGGGGTCCGGTGGGAAATGCAGTGCATAGCAGAAGAGTGACGGGTGGTTCCAAGGGTAGTAGCCTGGTCTGAAGGTTTGAGGGGAATGAGTTACCATGGGACTTTACATTCCCTTCCAGCCACAGCACATCCTATTGACACTTTCCCAAACATGGGGCATCCAGAGTTTGTGTGGATGATAGGTTTTTGTTATAATTAGCTTCATTTTCACTGGGACACGGGTAGTGACAGACAACCTGCTCAAGTCAACAGCACAACTATACCAACACATGACGAAAGGGAGGGAGATCCCAAAGTTGATGTATCATTGCTTAGGAGGGCAAAAGCATGGCACAGATACCACCTGGGGTAGCTTCCATAGCAGAGGTTCTACATGAACCAGGGCCTGTGGGGACAGTGAATCTGTCACATGAAATTTGAACAGCGTCACCTGTTGACATCTGTGGTCAGGATAGATCTTCAAAATCAAACAGACTTTCAAAAAAAATTGTTTATGGTATTTCTTTTTAAATACAGCTCCCAAAACCACCTGTTAGTTTTAAAATTTGATTTAAGAAGCATTATACTTTAGAATGGAATAAAGAAATAACTGCTCCTTGAGTTCCATGCACTAGACTAAATGTTTCATATATCTTATATACGCTGTTTTCAAAGAGTCTTGCAAGATGTTATCATTACTCCTATTTTATAGATTTATAGAAAGCTTTTTAGTAATATAGGTATTAGGAAGGGAGGGAGGGAAGGAAGGAAGGCGGGAAGGAAGGAAGGAAGGCAGGAAGAAAGAAAGGAAGGAAGGAAAAAATATGAAAAGACAGTAAGGAGGAGTCACTGAGGTTAAGAGTGAGAGAACTTCTGATCTAATTGTGAACCCGTCATGATGGCAGCAGCAGCAGGCCATGTGGAGCGGCCACTGCCATCACACTGGCTGCAGATGGGCTGCCTCAGGGAGGCAGGGCATAGGGGAAGCGGGGCATAGGGGTCCCACCACCACCACTGCTGCCTCTGCAGCCACTCCTGCCACCACTGCTCGCAGCTCTGATCTCAGAGCAGAGTTGAGGCCGAGCCCAGGTGCTGTCAGCGTGACTGAGTGTGCACATGTTGGGGCAGCACTGAGACACCAGCCCCTTGCTGCCTCAGCACCCCCAGACTTTAGGTACTGACAAGGGTGGAGGGGAAGCCAAGTGGGGAGCTGAGGGCAACTCAGGGCCTGCAGATGCCCCTTGGCGTGAGCAGCCTGGGTGCCACAGTTGGTGGCAGGAGGCAGACAGGCTCCTGGGCAGAAGGGGATGGATCCGGTGAGGTCCCACCTTCAGGCCAGGGAGGGCCTGAAGTCTGAGTGCTGGGCTGTCAGCCCCACAGACCACAGTGGGAACTGGTGGTGCCTTTTCTGGGACCGCCCATGGCTGTCCATGGACCAGCTGGCATGCACTTCATCCCCTCTGAGGCCCATAAAAGTTCCGGGCTCAGCCACAGCAAAGCAGATGGGACAACCAGCTACAAAAACGCACGACTCTCTCTGTTGTTAGCTGAACACCTGCTGGGATGACCAGCTGCAGAGAGGAGCTACCCTCTCTGATGAGAACTGAGGACTTGCTTAACAGAGAGGAGCTACCCTCTCTGCTGGGAGGTGAACACTCCGGACGACCTGCCTAACAGAGAGGAGCTACCCTCTCTGCCAGGAGCTGAACATTCATCAGGACACCCTGAGACGGAGAGAAGATGCCCACTATGGGTCTCCTCTGAGCTTTCCTATTGCTCAATAAAGCTCTTCTTCGTCTTGCTCATCCTCCACTTGTCTGCATACCCATTCTTCCTGGTCACAGGACAAGAACTCAGGACCAGCCAACTGGCAAGGCTAAAAGAGCTGTAACACAAACAGGGCTGAAACATGCCCCTTGCTCACCACGTTGCAGATGAAGAGAAGGAGAGAAGGGCTGTGGCCCTTTGAGGACCCCAGACCTGGGAACTCCCCAAGCCAGGGCTGTGACTCACTCTTTGGGGCCTAGTGGTTCCTGTTGTTTCCAAGTTTCCAGGTGCCACTGCATTCCCCAGTGCCAGCCAGGGAAGCTGCTGTGGTGCTCCTGGTCCAACCGCTGCCTCACGGAGAACTGGCAGCCATACTGGCACCCGGAACCACCCACCCCGTGGCAGCGGCCAACATGTCTGACTGTGCAGTGACCAAACCCCACGTTCACTCACACACCCCTTGCCATTCCATGCCTGACTCGCAGTCTCCCTTGAAGACATGGGATCCAGGCCGGTAGTGTGAGCTGAGTGCAGCCTGCCAGGCCAAGGGGGCAGAACAAGCCCAACGGGCCTGAGCAAAACTTGGATAAAGGTGCCACTGGCCACAGAGGTTTCTGGCCAGGAAAATAACACCCCAAAGATCTTGTAACACTAATATTTTCACTGTGCCAAATTACAAGCTAGAAAATTATAAAGACTGCACAGATAATATATCGCAATTTATTAAATATTTTGAAGTATCTTTTATGTAACTATAAAATGTATACTGATTGTCTTCTCAAGGGATTGGCACGTACTTTGTGCCATACTACAGCAATTATTTTTCACTAGCTAAGTGAGAAACTTCACCCAGAATATGCTGTATATAAAAGTACTCTTAAAGTGTAACATCATCCCAGGATCCAATTGAAATCAGAGATTACGATGTCTGACCAAGAGACAAAAATCAATGTCAGAAAATTCCAAGTTTAGCATGGTAGGCTACTTTGGTATTATTTTACTTATACATTCAATTTGCTCATGATTTAAAAAGACAAATACCTCAATACAGTTCTTGACACTGATTAACTCTCTTCCCTTTCAAGACACTTCAATGACATTTCTATGCATGTCTATACCATTAATTTTATTTAGGCCTCAACTCTCAATTCCTTTAGAAAGAGTATTAAAGCATTTCCCATTTGGTAGATGGATATCTATGCCTCTGTATAACTACCAATATTTAATTTTTCAAAGGGCTGATAGGCACACTGACAGGAACAGAAAAGCAGAGAGAAGAAGAAAGGGAAGGAAGAAATGAAGAGAGGAAGAAAAGATTTAATTTAGTGAAAAGATTATCTCCCACTTGCACTTTCTATCAATGTCAGGTTATTATTTCTAACTGCTTGAAAGATTACCTCACAGCATCTCAAAATTGTTGTGTTGAAAACATACCATGTCATTTGCCTTCCCAGCCCTTCTCCTCTTACTGAGTGTTCATTTCTGGTTTTGGCATATTCGCTCTCCCATATACCCCACCTAACAGCCTCAGCCTCCTCTTCTGCCTTCTCCTTTGCCCACAATACCAATTATTAAGTTCTACTGATTTATCACTAATATGTCTTATCCCTCTTTTTTGTACCCAAAAACAATGGCCATGGTTCGCTCCTAAACTGGACATTAGAATCACCTGGGAGTCCTAAAAGGAAAAAAAAAAAAAAAAAAAATGAAAGCTACAGGTGCCTGAACCCCACCCTAAATCAATTAAAACAGAAAACAGTGCATGGGACTGGGTAATTAATTTCCAGAAAATTCCAACATGCAACCACGATTGAGAATTACTGAATGATGCCATGATATCCATAGCTTCCCATCTGGTCACTCTCACTTCAGGTGCTTCATCTCGACAATCAATATTACACTTTACTATGGATCCTTCTTTTGTTTTCCCTTTTCATTCTTTGAGTTTTGTTTTCTAATGCATCTGTGACTACAGCTCTTTTCCACTCAAAAAATAATAAACCAACTTTAATAGCTTACTCCTGCAAACTAACACCAGAAATACTGTTTGGCCTTTAAGATATTTCAGAGCTGCTGTCAATCTATTTTCCCAACATTTCCACCACTGCCCATGGAGAACCTAAAATTATCTCATCTCGATGCCTCAGTACAGGCTGTTCCCTCATGTAAAATGCCTTCTTTCCCACTTTTGAATTTACAGAATTTACCCACATTTTTCAATTCTAAATTAAGTCCTTGGAAGCCGTCTTTGATCTTCCCCATCTAGATGAAATGTACCATCCTTTCGACTCCCCTATCACACTTTCTGTATCTTTTATGAATCACAATAGTCTATATTTCATTATAGTTATTTTAAGCACATGTGTTTTCTCCCCTTTCACATTCATAGAACCTTGAGAAAATTATACATGCCCCTGGTCATCTATGAAGTCTTATAACTCCCAACCATACCCAGCACATAGTTTCAATGCACACATGAGCTTGGTAAAGGCTGTCCCAGATACTATCCCCTAATCCTGGACTATACACTTTTGAGTATTTAGGATGGATAATAATATCATAAATGTGATCTTTGCACCTCTATTAAACGTATATTTGTTTATAGTTTGGTGAATTAGCTATGGAATACAAACTCTATGTGACATACCTTGCCACTGCAATACATTGATATGACATAGTGAGAGACGAATAGATCCATGCGAAACCCTAAGCTGGCAAATGTAGCACAGCCAGATTACAGATTCATGTGTATCATCATAGGACTGAAGTTTAGATGAAGCATAATATAACACGATGATTCTTTTCTCTTTTATGAATATCATTCCACCTCATTGTCATCACAGAGCTCTCCTCCCCTCTACCACCTTTTGTGTTTTAAATTTTTAAGTAAAATGACTTTACTCTTCTAATTGTACGTATTTATTATAAATTAGAAAATGTACATGAGTTGAAAGGAGATATTCTAATGGTGATCACCTTGATGAATAACTTTTAAGAATTTTCCATGCTTATTTTACATATTTTTTAACAAGAAAGAGGTTATATCGTACCATTATTTTGTAACCAATGTTTCATTTAGAATATACTGTGAATATCTTTTATGACCACAAATAAATTCATCATGTTTATATTATAAAGAGTAAAGATTACATTTAAATTTATTGTTAAACATTTAGGTTGTTTCTGCTATTTCAATCAGAAAAAGACTTCAAAACTTTTTTGTAATCATATCTTTGCACATATACGTAATTCCTATATGTGAATTATTCCTACATGTAAAATTACTGAATTCAAAAAAGTATAGTTTTAAGGCTTTTGATATATTTAACAAATTATACTTTTAAAATAATTCATATATTCATAGCAGCAATGTGTCAGAATGTCCAATTACCTAGACCACTGCTAAAGCTATAACTTAATACTTTATCATTGGCCGTATTTTTATCCACTGTCCAAAATAATGAATTGCAAACATTTGGCACAATGTCTACATACAAACTAAGCAATCAGTAAATGTTCGTAGACCATTAGCACACCTGACCAACCTTCTAGCTCTAGCATCATCCCCATTCCTCCATTCCAGTTGCCACCATGGGACTTCCCTGCCAGTTGCCTTCAACATCTCTGATCTCACCTGGGATTACTTCACATTCCAGAACAGCATGAAATCCCAGTTTCTGCTATTCACAACACAAGCACACGCATTACAACAGGACAATACACATGCATGAAGACCATAACGTGGGTCAGAGCAGAAAAGTGGAAATGGTATGTTCCAATGTTTGAGGGAAATTTGTCATAATTCAAGGTATAATAATACCTGGATCATAAACACGTGTTTTACAGCAACGAAAATTGTATGATCTCATCATCATAACTTTTTATTTAATAAACAGTCATGGGATATTATGACAAAAACAATCACCTACATTCTGTGTGCCCGGGCAATAAAACTTCCTGAACTATTGATACGCTTAGTAAGGCTGGCCATTCTGTTTTGGTGTAAGACACTCAAAATAACCACTGGTTTAGTGACATAAATTTCAAGAAGATGGCCTAAGTGGTCTTGAATCACTCATAGACAAAATCTGTGAAGTCATTCTTACCATTCCTTATGCCATAGTCATGGATTCTTAATGAAAACATGTTATCAGCAACACCATTTAGACATTCACTTAACATCTTCCACATTAAGCCTCTAGGTTTGCTTACTACCTATTTATGCATTCAAAATACTCAGACTGTGCATCTGTTTTGTTCAATAGAGTGATAAAAGGCCCTTATACTGAAACAGATGAGAAAGTTATGCATTACATACAATCTCCCAGGCTCATTCAGCAGAGATGTAGGCAAATGACACAATACTTATCCGCTTTTTTCATATTTGCTTTAAGTGGTAACATACTCAGGAAGCCATTTAATATAGACACACTATTTGACCAAAAAGAACCTCTACCAATGCTTTAGCATCTTTTTGTAGAGTTAGTTTTCAAAGCAGATTCATTTACATCATCCACTGCTAATTTACTCATTAATCATAATTTATCACATTAGATGTGCTGATCATCATTAAAAATAATCATTTATTCTCTATTCTAACCTGCTGCTTATCATGTACCTGCAAATTGGGTCACACAGGAAAGGTAACTGACTTATTGAAAAGGAACATGAGAGCGGATAAAACTGAAGTGGGAAAGAAAGAGAAAAATAAAGAACAATGCCGTCTTTCCCAATTTTATGTTGCCAAACTCCAGAATATCCTGCCACTTCTTCTATACAATATTTCCAGTGTATCAACTACATGAATTTTTAAGAGGAACTAGTGTGATGAACTATACTAGCTTCACTTTAGAAACAGTAGTAAACCAGTTCCACAAAGAGAAGATCTGCTGGTGTCACTGTATGAGCTGAAAGGCTTTGAGCCAATATGAATTTTTGTAACGCTTGCCTTCCAACCAAAGTGAGTTATTACCACAACTCACAAAAACATAGACCATTTCTTTTAAGATAGATCCATCTTACAGGATAAGCTGACCACAACTTCTCATCTATCAATTGCACACTGGTTAAGTTGGCAAGATACTTTGGGAAGTGAAAGTAGCTACTATATCCCCAAAGTAGCTATAACACAGAAGGGAGACGTGTGTGTACACATGCAGACACTTTCAATGAGTAATAAAACAGATTTAAAATGATGTTTGATTGTATTTACTGGAGAAATGTAGAAGTGTATTATAAGAAATCTTTGTAAACAAAAAACATTTTTATAGATACACAATTTTGATACATAACAAAAATGTTTCATGTAGCACAAAATACAATGGAAAGTGATTTGCCTGAGTTTTTATTACAAAGATTATATTAATTATAGAATAGAGTTTTACAATACATATTTCCTAAGGAAAGTCTATAATATTAAGTTCTAAATATTATGACTTTTAAAATATTAGATGATTCCAATGATAAGATGCTTAAATATTTGGCTATTTAAAAATATTTTCTTCGTACGCAACATTTTACTTTAAGGGCTATTTTTTTAATGTTTTAATTTGTTTTTTTTGTTGAGACAGGGTTTTACTCTGTTGCCCAGGCTGGACTGCAGTTGCATAATCATGGTTCACTGCAGCCTCCACCTCCTGGGCTCAAGCCATCCTCCCAGCTCAACCTCCTAAGCAGCGAGGAGTATGGGCACATGCCACAACACCATGCTATTTTTAAAATGTTTTGTAGAGATGGGGTCTAGCTATGTTGCCCAGACTGGTCTCAAATTCCTGGGCTCAAGTGATCCTCCGGCCTCAGTCTCCCAAAGTGCTGGGATTACAGGCAAGAGCCCACACTCAGCAAGGGCTACTTATTAATAAGAATGCGGATATGTGGCCGGGCACGGTGGCTCACGCCTGTAATCCCAGCACTTTGGGAGGCTGAGGTGGGTGGATCACCTGAGGTCAGGAGTTTGAGACCAGCCTGACCAACATGGAGAAACCCTGTCTCTACTAAAAATACAAAATTAGGCACAGTGGCACATGCCTGTAATCCCAGCTGCTCGGGAGGCTGAGGCAGGAAAATCGCTTGAACCTGGGAGGCAGAGGTTGCGGTGAGCCGAGATCGTGCCACTGCACTCCAGCCTGGGCAAAAAGAGCAAAAAAACTCCGCCTCCAAAAAAAAAAAAAAAAAGTGGATACGTGATGGATAAACAACGGGAAACATAAAAGGCAAAGTAAAAAATAAAGCCGGCTTGCCTATACACCAGCGTTTTTGCAAATGAAACAGTGACTTAAAAAATATACTGAAAAATGCCCAGCATTATTCACATTTAGACCAATACCCTGACAGAGATCATATTCTAAGTTTATAAGGTTCATGTCAGTTTTATTTTGTGCAATACCTAACATGTTGTAGGCATTCAATACCTTTTAAAGCAAGTATAATTATTTTTGGTCCTATGGAAATTTTAAGTATGTGTCTATGTCCCTTCCAGATATTTTTCACTAAATTTAGCATTCTTTTTTTTTTTTTAATTCATTTCTCTGCAGACCCAAAGCTCTAAGCTGAAAAGTATTTGGCAATGATTTGCAGGCTTCCAAATATTCTCATTCAGTATCAGGTAACCATTAGAACCGATAACATTTTGTAGGATATTAAAATTCTTATTTTCTGGTATACTTCCAATTGAGCACATGTAGCAAGAAACCAAACGGTATTTATTTTACATATTAAGTCCATCTTTTCTACAAAAATATCCAAATTCTTTTTTAGAGTGAAGAGAAAGAATCTATATTCATATATGCAAGTCGATTATGAGAAAAGCGTTCTGCAGATGTCTCCCCACGTTTAATCTTGCTAACCACGATGGATCTCTGCATTTTCACGCAGTGGCCCCGCCCATTCACAAATTCGCCTGAGTGAGCTATTTGGGGGTACAAAAGATGGAAAGCATGACAACTGGTTCTATGCTCGGGCTCTGAAGGCATGTACAAGCAAGCAGTGATAATAATAGATGATAACCCAAGGCCATGAACTAACTCTGTCCACACAGAGAACTCAAATTGATGTTAATTGGAACCTGGCACACGGATAGAGGCTAGGGTACGATCCCTTGGTTTGTAGATGGAAATAAACCTATGAAGAACTTTAATAAAATGAGTTCTAGATGGAACACAGTGTAATGCAGTAATGTAGTTCTTTTGCTTTTTTTCCTTCCCAGCTACATCTCTGTAAAATAACTCTATCAACATTTCCATGACAGCATTTTAAATCTGAGGAGAAAATGTTTCATTCTTGCCTTCTGTGAACTGAAACACATACACACTACAAATTTAAAAAATCAACTCAAAGAGGGGGAAGGGCCGTTTTTTCTCCCTCACTGAAATCTGTTATGTTTTGGCCAATCTTTTTGTTACCTTTTTCCAAATGGCATTAAATTTGTGAACATAAATATGCATTTCACCTCTCCTGGTAAGAGAACTTGGATAACACTTGGCACTATAGACACAAGGTAACACTACACGAATATTCTTGAAACAATTTTCAGTTGGATTACTTTTCAAATATCAAGTCCCTAATTTGTATCCCCAGGCAGTGCAGACCCTGGTAGCAGCTCATTTCAGTGCAGATTATGCATGCTTTTCTAGAGAAACACATTATCTGAGCCCCAGGAATATGGGAGGCTTTCCAAAGAAGCACAGACAGTAAGGACCTTTATTTGCCAACTAACTTTTTCCCCTGTCCTCTAATTTACGGCTCAGGGTATTAGGTAAGAAAACAAAGGATTTTCCCACACAGAAATAAACTTTTTGAAAAACCTGCAAATGAGATTTTAGTGACACTATTTACCAATATAGAATGCATGCCGAAATAAACTGAAACACTTCTGGTGGTGGATTTTTCTTTTTCCTTTTTTCTCTTTTTCCCCTAATTTAACTATTGCAGGCAACATCATAGCAATTTAAGTTGGTTTTGTGACAAATTATTAGGACACTTATTTTAGAAGGAAAATCAACCAATAATTACTGCCCTAGCACACGGCTATTGTTCACAGCATAAACAGAAGCTGTGGCTGACAGCTGATGGGCCCAGCCCCCTGCTATCCTTAGAACACATTTGCAGATACCCAAGCCTCTTGCCAGACTAAGACATGCTGTAGCAACGCTTTTCATCCAACAGAGCTGCACTGACCAGGTTATGCTGGCTACAACAGAATGACACCATTTTAAGAGCTCCTCCCAGGTTGGACTTAGCTTTAGAAGCTAAAAATACCGTTATAAATACTAGGGATTCCATTTGTATAATAACACTGGCCTTTTTGCACCACTCTAAAATATGAATGTTGTAATCCCAAGTACTTGAGTGTTAGATACAAGATCCCAAGTGTTTTTTTAGTGTCCACAGATCATGATGATAAGAAGAAAACGCTTTCTTGTATTTGAGTAACAGAAGCATTTGGGAATGTATGCCAGGTCACACGCATGAGATTCTAGATGAATTTAATCTTAGAGAATTAGAAAAGGGGTCTGCAGGTTATTGTGAGATAAGCCTTTATTCCATACCAAATGTAAAGATAAAGCCTCTGGGATCTCAAAAGTTGAGTGATACATGCTGCTTCTTTCCCTCCATCTTTATATAACCCAGTCATAGTCACTAATTTAATGAAAGGAAAGGTGCTTTAAAGCTCTCTGTAGCACCTTTGTTCAATTTTACTGTCTGAAGTTTTTTGGTAACCTAGACAGAGTAAAAGCTGCCTTTTGAGATGGATCTAAAAATGCCATGAAAGTAGATCTCCTTTCAGGGCTGTTGTTTCAGAGGGAAAAAGACAAAAGAGAAATCTAAAGGGATGGGCTGCAGTTAATAATTAAATATCTATTAGTTACTCCAATTCGCTACATAAATGGCCTCTGGGGGCTGCCAGAGCATCTTTCCAAGTCAAAGTAAACTACAGGGAAAGACAAAAACAGTGTTTAGAAATTGCAAAACAACACAGTTATACTTTTACTTAGACTAGATTACATACAAAGCATTCGGTAATATAGTCATTATTTTTTTAAAGGGTCAATATAAAGGTTCTGCCATCCTTCACTACCCATCCCATGTTCCAAACAGTCAAACAGCTCCCACCAGTGGTCCTGAACCCTTTAGTATATTTCCACACAGTTCCTTTCCCTTAAGAATCCCCAGTCTGTTCTGAATGGCTAAGCTTTGCCTGAGAAATCACAACACTGTAAGGGCTAGTACCATTGCAAATTCATGATCTACAGCCTCAACTATACCCCTCTGTCATCTATCAGTCAACCTCCCACCCTTCACTACTCTCCAGCAATCAGCACTGCACTGACCTCTCACCTCCAAGAGATCGATGCTTTTGCCTCCTACATCAACAGATAAAATAATGCCATCAGACATGAACTTGATGGCAAGTCACATCCTATTCACCGTATACGAATTTCTAACTTAGAAACCATTTTTCCCTTTATCTTATTCAAGACCAATTTTTTCACTTGTGCTCTTGATCCACCTCTTCGCCATGCCCTAGGAACCTTGGTGCATCAATTGTCCCATCTCCCTACATAATCAGCACCTTCACTCTCTTCCTCTTTAATAGCTACTTCCCCTTAAAACAGGGCCTTTCACTACTGACATTTTGGGTCAGACTATTCTTTGTTGTAGAGCCTGTCCTGTGCATTGCAAGAGATTGAGCAACATCCCTGGCTTCTACCCAATAGATAACACTAACATCCTAGCCACCAGTTGTGACAATCTAACATTATCAAATGTCTCCTGGGAAAACATCCTAAGTTTTAGCACCAAAACTACTGACTGTATCTCAAGAAACCACAGGATGGTTGGTCACCCTAGCTCAGATGCCTCCAAACATAGTCAACTACCCCCTACTTGGTACTGCTCTATTCCATTTAAATATTTTAATTTCTGCACATTTCACCTAGCTTATAAGTGTTCATCTTCTCTCTCTTCTGCTAGACTGTGAGCCAACAAAAGGCATGATATGTAGTGGGTACTCCTCCGATATTACAACGCTCACCAAGGATCATGCTTCCACTAAAGTTTATGGAGTAAACGATGAGTTCATAAGATTTAAGCATATACCCTGGACATATGAGCATATTTGGTTAAAGCCAAAATACAAGAAAAAGAAATACTTATGAATTAGGCACCTACTTATGCTTTTATTGACAAAGCTATATAATCATTATATATATATGTAAGCCAGGGTAAAAAAGATACATACAAAGATTATATTCCCTCTGTCAAATTCAAACTGCCAGAAATTTAAATGTATTTTCAATTTTTCATAAGCATTAAGGGTTATAATAAAGAAAAATTACCTAAGTGAAACAACCAATAATTATTTTTGGTAAAAAATAAACTTAATACATGACTACAGTAATTGGTTTCCCTTCCTATGTATTTATTTATCCTTGGATTTTAGTCATTAGGAAGGCAATATTGTTCAAGACCATTAACTTGCCAGAACTGTACTAGCTTCTCAAGTTGACCCTAATATGTGATATTATTAGCTCTTTTTCTCTGTTAGACTTTCCCTGTAGCATCTTCATCAATCTTTCTAGCAAGATTGTTTTTTCATAAGAAAAACAATTTCACATACTAAAACGTAGGATAATAGGAATTCATTCAAGATTCCTAAACATAACTTGTAAATGTAATTGGAATTAGATTAACAACAAGCAATCAACGATTCAAAAAAATTAAATAGTTAAAAAAATAGGAAAGATGAGAGGATATTCTTCACAAACTGGCAATCCAGCCTAGTTGATAAAGTACTCAACTCTCTGGTTATCCAAAAAGACATGGAAGGTTTTCTATGTAAGCAGGTTTCACATGTGATATTTCTCTAAGGCACCTAAATAATCAACAAATACAACTTCTGCTTTCCTCCCCTGCCACTTTGGGGAAATGTATTGTATAATTGTAAGTAGAATTCATAGTTTGATGGCAGAAAGGCTGATGTGTCTTGTTTTTTGGCCAGAATTTATTGTAACTTAGGGGTTAAAAAGAGCAAAGCTGCAACAACATAATTTGTTTTTAAATTCACAGTGGTCCTTCATCCCTGAATAATAAAAAGCATTTTCTGGAAATAGTGTGCCTCATTTTACCAACTTTAGATCTTTAACATCTGAACCTCAAATTTTAAACAACAATATGAATATGAAGGTGTGTATAGAAAAACATAAAGGAGATTTAAACATAAAGCTTTGAAAAAGTCAGTAATTAATGAACAAATATATTTCAATCACCAGCAGAGCCCCTGGAAATGCCACATACATGAACTTTTTCACAATCTTTCTATTTTTTATATTCCCTAGAGCATGACTCTCTCAACCATTCCCACTTGCTTTATTTTTTTTTCTTTTTTTAATATCTCCTTCACCCTTTTCTTTTATATTACTGTATCTTTGGCAGCACTTGCTTATTCTTACTTCTGGTCTTTCCAAACTCACCCAAACCATTAAATAGACAGTGCTATCCAAGAAACGTGCAGTTGCAATCAGGCCATGACCTTGTTCAAGAATCTTCCATGGTTCCCTACTATTGCCTACTTAGTGCAGAGGAGAAAGCCCTGTTCAAAGAATTTGCTAAACCTATCAGACAAGACTTTTTACATCTCTAATTTACCTGAGATAGCATCAACTCTCACTATTCATAAACAAATCAGACTCCTAGCCTTTTATGAAAAAAATATTTTTTAACATTTTTATTTCAAAATACTGCCCAACAGCCCCCCACAACTGAATCACCTGTTGTTACTTGTTAAAGATGCATATTCTCTGAGACCAGATCCTGAATCAGAATGGCACAGTAAGGCCTGGGAATCTGTGTCACAAATGTCTCCTCCAGATGATCTTTTAGCATACTAAAATTTTATAACCTTTTTGTGTATTTGTTAAGACTATTCCATTATTCAAAAATATTTTCACTAAAACACCTGCTTCTTGAAAGCTGATTCCACTTTCAGAGCCATCTCAAATGCCTTCTCCTGGGTGAAATCTTTTCTAATCCCCAATCGAATATCATTTCTAAGGGCTCTGAACTCATGTATCACTGTTTGGCCTCTCTCTTGGCCAGAAGTAGATTTACCTTGACCTTAGGAAGCTTCAGCTTCAGGACCCTTTCCTTGCATAGGTACCACACGTCACACTGGCATGGTCAAACACATTATACAATTTGTAATAGTGAAGTATTTCCCTCCCAATCATTTGAAGGCCACTCTTATTTACCTTCACACACAGTGGTGTTAGAAAGCTACAGGCAATTTTGCAGGATCCAGCTAGGGAAGCTGAATTGAAATATATTTGTTTTGGATTTAGTAGAATATCTTTATACGGTTCACAGTTAAATTATTACTGGCCTTCCGGTATAGGAAAGGTTTCTGGGAATACTCCTACTGCTCACTTTATTAACTCATCCAGTTCCTTAGATGAGGATGTCAGTGACAAACTAGCTGATATGTCATAAATTCAAAGAGTGTTATAACCTGCCACTGTACAAGAAAACTGGAACACCCTGAAATCACATAGCTTTAGATCACAGAAATTATCACATTACCAATAGTAAGTTGTAAAGATGACTGAAAGTTTATGAATTATTTATTTTAAGAAATATAAACTTAATAATTTCCAATCTGGCGAGGGATGGTATCTCATTGTGGTTTTGATTTGCATTTCTCTAATGATCAGTGATGTAGAGCTTTTCTTTCATGTTTGTTGGTCACATGTATGTCTTCTTTTGAGAAGTGTCTGTTCATGTCTTTTGCCCACTTTTTTTTTTTTTTTTTTTTTGAGACAGAGTTTCACTCTTACTGCCAAGGCTGGAGTGCAATGGCGCAATCTCGGCTCACTGCAACCGCTGCCTCCCGGGTTCAAGTGATTCTCTTGCCTCAGCCTCCTGAGTAGCTGGAATTACAGGTGCCCGCCACCACACCCACCTAATTTTTTGCACTTTTAGTAGAGACAGGGTTTCACTATGTTGGTCAGGCTAGTCTCAAACTCCTGACCTCAGGCTATTCACCCACCTCGGCCCCCCAAAGTGCTGGGATTACAGGCGTGAGCCACCGTGCCCGGCCTGCCCACTTTTTAATAGTGGTTTTTCCTTCTTGTAAATTTCTTTAATTTCCTTGTAGAGTCTGGATATTAGATATCCGTCAGATGAATAAGTTGAAAAAATTTTCTCCCATTCTGTAGGTTATCTGTTCAGTCTGGATAATAGTTTCTTTTGCTGTGCTCTTTAATTAGATCCCATTCGTCAATTTTTGCTTTTGTTGCAATTGCTTTTGGGGTATTCATCATGAAATCTTTGCCCGTGCCTATGTCCTGAATGGTACTAAGGAAAGCATACGTTTTACTAAGTCTAAGTTTTACGTCCTCTGCAGAAATTGGCACATGGGTTTTTTTTAAAGGCACACAGGGGCCTCTCACTAAAAGTCTATCTAACTAAACTGACTTATGTCCATGATCATAACAATTTAGATTTCATTTCAAATTATTTCTTATAATAATGTTTTATATCCTTTTGTAATACTTTATAATAAATTATCAAATTATTTTTTTCTGAATTTAACAAATTTATTTGGGCTTGGCCAAAAATCTTAGCAGCAAAATACTGCTTGTCTTTTTAATTAATGATGTATAGAGAATATACTTTGTTCTTTTATCTCTCCCCGAAATAACTGAATTCAGAGAATAATGCAGAAAATGTAGAAGTTAAACTGATTCTTTTCAGCTTATTTGGACCCTAACATGTTGCCTAATTACAATAGCAGTGAACAGCCACAGATAACATGTATAACAGATTTTATGGGAATTAAAGGAGCTCTATAAAGGACTGATGTTTTCTTAAGCCTATTATTATGGAAGTTTATATGTAAATAGCAATTTAATTTTTAAAATCCTTACTACTCGTTGCAATAAATGTTCAATATTTGGTAAATTAACAAGTGCTATATGAGAACCACTGTGAGTCCCTCTCAGAACTCACATTGTGTCCTATTAAATTGTTCTGACCTTTCCCATTAAGGCAATTTTTCCCACAAAGGACATATGGAGAGCTTCAATGAGCAGTTTTTAATAAGTTAACTATCAAGAAAGATGTTTTTCTATTAGTACCAGTAGCCAATGTGTCTATTTTTAAAAAATGATTTCAGTATTTCCTCCAAGAGGACTAGATTCTCTCATACGTATCCTCAGACATCCACAAAATAATATGAATTTGGCCCCATAATTAGTTTTGCAATTTTGTGCAGCATCTAGATAAAAGCACATTTGGAAAAAAAAAAAAAAGGTGAAGACAAGTCAGAAACTCTACTTTTTTTGTATCTAGATGGAAACACTACCCTAGCTACAAAGGATGAGGCGGTATCTATTTCTACCACTGTAGAGTATTTCCTTCAAGAAGGCTGGAATACTACATTTCCTTGATACGGAATCCCTGATATATAAAATTACCAACATAAATAAATAAAATTGCAATGGATATCTAGACAATTAACTAAAATGCTAATGAGGCTCCAAAATCCAGCTTTAGGGCCAATTTTTACATAGCATCTCCTCTAATTGTTCATGATTATATTTTTGCTGCAGGCCCTTTGCTTCCTTCATCCTTAGGAAGCCTTGAACTTATTCTCATCCTTCAACAATGTCAAAAGAAGTAACTGGAAAAAAAAAGTGACAAAATCAAGAAGCACACTGTGCCATTCCTTTGAAGCAGAACATTTCGGAATGAGAGGGGCATGATAATTATGCCTCTCAGATGCATATCCACATTTTTGCTAGCCATGGTCCTTGAGGATTTGGAGACATTTTTAAAATGAATTTCTTCAAGTGAATGCTGAGACACTTTGGCTGCAAGAATCTCAGGAGACTGTGTTGGCCAGATGGTGGCTACCATGCCAGAGAAGTCACAAAATGTTCCAGCTGAAAAATGATTTAAGACAGGGCAACAATTCCATATTTTATGAGCCAAAATATTACACTAGCCCATCAAGAGTCCTCCAGATTCCAACCTGTTGTTATCACCATGACCATCAGTATTTTCAAATACTACTACTAAATAAAAACCAGTCAAGAAGAAAGGTTTCTAACCCTCTCCATCCAGGAATATATCTTTGAAGGTTTCTATCACTTCTAACTTATTTTACACCATGTTCTGAAGTAGCAAGCTATCTAAAGTTTAAATACCAGTAGAGTGGATTCCCATCTGTGGGGTCTTGGACCAAGAAGAGGGTACAGAAGTAATTGACAGGGGCAAATAGAAAAGGAAGGAAATCCTTAAAGCAAATATGGGGCTGTTCACAGCCATTTCATCATTTTACAGGCATCTGTTTGAGAATAAAGAAGGATTTCAAATTTAAAAATTTTCTACCTATGGTTTTAGATGTCACTACAATTAATATCAACGTTCTCTAAATTATTAGAATCATTCCTCTTCAATGATGATATTTGAGCTAGAGAAAGAATATTATCATGGCAGTGTAAAGGAATTATTCACCATGAAGAATAAATGTAGAGAGAGAGAGACTGGTTCAAAAGATAATGCAATATCATACCTATTATAAGAAAAAGAATTGTTCAAAACAATTTCATCCAAATTGGTGCAGACACCCTCTGTTCCTCAGGTACAAAAATGTGTAACAAAGTCATTACCACTTCCTAATGAATTGCAAACGTGTTTTTCAGAAATTATTTTCCCAAAAAGCAAACATACCCACCTCAGTTTCCCCAAATATTAACCATACTTGGTTGAAATCTTTCTGAAATATAACATGTACATGCTCTTGTCTTACACAGGCATATATCCTATAGAAGAATCAATAATCTAAGCTACGCAATAAAACCCATACAAGTAACAGGGATTTATTTTTAAATATCACAAATATTTAAAGGTTATAGGATTTGCATGTATTGTTTTCCTTTTCCGCTTTTGATTCTGTGTGGCTCCGTTCGTAACAGTGCTTTGAGGGTTAAGCCCACTGGTGGCAGATGACTGGGTCAGATGCATTCAAAAAGATAACACTTATCCAAATTAGTTGCAGTCATAAAAAAAACTGTTTCTCACATTCCTGTCTCCTATTACTGAGTCTGCTTTATTGGTTACTGATCTTTGGCTCCCATTTTCAGTTATGCCTCCAGGATCCTCCCCAGCTGGCTCCCAGCCCCTCAGTGAACTTCTCCTTTTGACCCTGGCAGACTGTCATGATTCCACCTCTGAAACCACAAACTAAACTGGACTTGTTCTTTCTTCTGCAATGACTTCACATACTCTGGATTTGGTCCTGCTAAGCCGTATATTGTATCAGGCAGAGCAATTAAAAAGCAAACCTCAAAGAAGTAAGGTTTTATATACAAGGACTCTTGACTTTCCACTTACTCTTTACCTTTTTAAATTTCATTCCTTCCATCAACTTACAGGACCTTCTACAACCTGACAGTTGTCCTGGATAGCAGTAACAGTAAGCAATGACTCCCTAAAAACTAACCGTCATATGGCATCTCAGACCTCAGAAAATCACATGAGATTTATCATTTAACTGAGACACACACACACACAAACACTTGCACTCACTCTGGCTATGAAAGAGCTTGTATCATTTCCCTTTTGCAGATGATGAATCTGAGGCTTATTGTTCTCAAAATCAGACATTTTTCTGGTTATAGAACAGTCCCAAGTCCAGATATTGTATCTATAAATACCCTGCTCTTTGTCATATGCCAGACCCTTACAAGCTGAAGAGACAAAAATGCTCTGGACATAAAGATCTACCTGGCCTGAGGACACTAAAAAGAATCAAACCTTATTATAATGGTCAGAGAAAATCCTGAAGGAGAAATCGCCTCTTCATCATGGTCAATACACAGTTCAGCCCAGGAATATGATTCACTGTTCTAAATTGCATTGTCAAGTATTCAAAATCAGTCTCTTATTTCTCATTACCAATTATAGCAGAAGGTTGTATTTATACTGTGGGCATTTCCACATCTAGTATCAAGGCAGTACTATGCCTGACATATAGAAAAAATAACTTTGTATTCCAAAGGGAAATTTTAATGTCTAGAAACAATAAAAGTGTTAGAATGTAAAATGTTTACAAAGAAATAAAAAGTTCACTTTAAAAGTTTAACAAAGGTAAGAATAGCTGTAATTTTACAACACTTGTTCCTTTTCACTAACGTTTAAAAATTTCGTGCATGAAAGCAGAAAACAAAAAATTGCAATACCATCAGCAATTATATTCTACTATTACTCTGCCATATGTTGAGAAAAGCAAGATAAGAATGTTGATTTATACTTTCACAGTTATTTCTGTGTTTATGTTTTATTTCTCCAACCATTGCCACTTATTGAGTGCTTGTGACCTATGCAGTTATAGTAAAGTAAAAATGAAAAATCTCGTCCTGGTTAATTCTAAAACTTCATAGCATTTTGTACGTTTCACTAAATATTGAAAGGGACAGCTAATTAAGTATTTGGTCTACAACACAGATCTATTTATTTATTTATTCATTCATTCATTCTACAGGTAAAGCCTTGCTACGTTGCCCAGGCTGGTCTTAAACCTCCGGGTTCAAGTGATCTTCTAGCCTCAGCCTCCTGAGTGGCTGGGACTCCATATGCATACCACCAGAGCCAACTTTTTTTTGTATTGTTTTTCAAAGAGCTTTTCAAAACCTACAGAAGAACAATAACTTATGAGGATTTGATGTATTTTACATAAGTGAGAGACAACCAAGTCACAACTGCATGTTTAATTACATAAATGTATATGAAGAGCACCGAGGTTCAAACTCTCAAAAGGAAGATCAAAATCGGTCCCTATATTTGTTACTGGGGAAACGGGGTCACTGCTATGTTGGAAAACAAACAAACAAACAAACAAAGGTCAGACTCCAAGAAGAGGATGACAAGAGAATGCTTGAGGAAGAACACCAATCTTGGGATCAAGAGACAAGGAAGCATCTCTGCTGCTGGTTATGTTCATGGTATGGTCTGGGTACAACATGGAAGAGATGACATACAACTATAGTCTTTCTGTAGCCCATACCTGTTGTCTAATTGTAGACAACTCTTCAGGGCTCTGATACAGCCTAGGAAAAATGGAAAATTTTCATCCTCTGGCTTTTCTCCAACCTCCAAACCTAACCCTCACAAGGGTTTCACTTCCTACTTGTTCATCCCAGTAGCATAGACTCACCAATTCACCATAGGCCCCAATACTCCCTACTGCCTTTCCCTCAAATCAGCACCATTTTTTCACTTTTATCTGGACCCTGTAAGCATCTGAATTTGTGATTCTCAAACTTTTATCCCATACTAAAATGGATATTTTTTTTCCATTTTGCAAATTCATTTCTGAAAACAACTGTTTTAAATTTTGGTTCTGTGGCACACACATTTACCTTTTTCTGATGATTATCTTAAAGGAAACCTCTTTCTACATATGTATATAAAAGTTAAATGCTAAGCATATTATCTAAAGTCAGTAGAGACACACCGGGGAAGGAATTCCTGGTGACTGGAATATACAAATAAAAAGGTTTTGTTTTCATATACTTGCATAACTCTAAACTTCTCAGAATAATTAGTCTGTTAGCAATGATAAAACCTGGTATAAAAAGTCAAATACTTTTTATTTTATCAAATAAAAACTATTTAGAATTGAGCTTTTGAAACTGACTCTTCCAACTAGTCTTTTGATTGAAAGCTCATTTTTTAAATAATATACTTCTTATAATGAGGAGAATATTTTTCAAACATGTTTGAGGAATGGAACACCCAAGAATCTTGTTTTTTTCTTTCCAAAACGAAACTAGTATTGAGATAATTGGCTTTTTTTTTCTAATTCTGGGTCCACAAGGTAAAAGACTCACAAGGAAAAAGCTACTATTAAGAAAATTAAAATTTTGGTTAACTTTTTATTTACCAAACTAAAAAAAAAAAATCACTGTCACTGAATGTTAGGTGGGAAATTTTGTTCTGCATGTGATTGTAAAAGCATAGCTGTGATTGAGGATTTTAATAGTGTATTTTTGTTGTTGTTATTTATTTATTTATTGGGAGGCAGGCTCACTCTGTTGCCCAGGCTGGAGTGCAGTGGTGCGATGTTGGCTCACTGCAACCTACGCCTTCTGGGTTCAAGTGATTCTCCTGCCTCAGCCTCCCCAAGTAGCTGGGGTTACAGGCACCAACCACCACACCCGACTAATTTTTTATTTTATTAGAGATGGAGTTTTACCATGTTGGTCAGGCTGGTCTCGAACTCCTGACCTCAAATGATCTGCCCGCCTCGGCCTCCCAAAATGTTGGGATTACAGGTGTGAGCCACTGTGCCCAGCCTTTAATAGTATATTTGAAACATGATGGTACTATATTTGCTTAAATGAAATCACAAAAATGATTAATTAAAGTGTAGATATTACCAATTAAGTCTTCAAAGTGCATTAAAAAAAAAAAAAAAGCAAGCTTAAATAATTGGCGGAAAATGTTTTTTAAATCACTGTGTTTCCCAAGACGATCTCTGATATTTCACACTGCTTACAGTTCTTTCCGGATGTCATGGAAAAATATTTCCTGCAGTCTTTTCATTATCTCTACCATGTACAGAGGATATTAACTTTTATTTTAACCAACATCATCTGGAGACTGAACACTAGAACACAGTGCAAAACCAATTGGCTCTTCATCCTCTCCAAACTTTAACTAGAAACTTGAAGATATGCAAATGTTTACACCTATCATCAAATAAATCCATTCAAGATTCATATCAGAATCTTCCCTTAAGAAGCCTTTAAAAAAAATGACCAAGCATCATATTCCTTCTCATTTCTCATCACCATCATGTGTATCTATCAACTCTTCTGAATCATATTAACCGTGACCATCAAGGTTCAAAATTTTCTTAGTGAATGCAGACATTTTCCTATAGAGAACACAAGTGTGTAGATGCTGCCAATCTTTTCTTCAATAAAGGCAAATTGTTGTTTAAGCACTATGGGTACAAATACAAGGCAGGCACCCATCCCTGATATCAAACTGCACACCAAGAAGCATGGAAAAACAAGCCTTTATATAGTACTTCTCCCTCCAATGTGATAGATCAGCCAAGTGGCATGAAAGTTACACCTGCCAGTCAATCTATACTTTCCTAGTGAGCAGAGACCACCAGCTCATATACTTCCAGATAGCTCTGGTGTTTGTGGTATATAATCCTCTTAAAAGCATGTTTGCTGAGACACAGTAATGACTCACATTGTATATATCCCCACACTACACTATTCCTGCATACAGCCAGAAGCTGCTTTAAAATATTTCCCCAGTCATATTCATATACAAAGATAAATAAATTTTTCAGTTTTTCACCAAGTTTTAAATGAAATCTCTTGAGTCCCATGGTTTTATCACAGAAAGGTACGCTTCAGCTTAAGAAGGGAAGAATTAACCATTCAACTTCTAACAATAACAGTACACTGAAGACCTAATTCAATTAGCACAGTCTGGGAAATGTTCACCAACTACACACAATTGAGTGATAGAATGCAAAATACTTCATGCTTTCTTAGCAGAACACTACAATCTATCAGAGAATGCACCTTGATTGTGTCAAACTACAGCAATAAAAGTAAAGCAGCAAAAAAAAATTATGTTCGCTCATTCTCAAAAACTGAGTTCGAATTTTTTTGGAGGGAGGGTGTGGTTCTTTCACAAGCAGTTTTTAATCGAAAGTAAGATTTTGTTTATTTGTTCCAAATGCATCAAATTACTATGAAAAACAGAAACAAATATTAAGCTAGCCATTGTGTCCCCACCAAAATGCAGCAGGTCTTAATACTCTCCCAGCTGTTCTGACAACCACTGTAGGCAGCCCTTCCCCTCTGCAGACTTGGCTGCATTGCACTGGGGAGTTGCATGATGTCCACATGAAACTGTATTATCTGGAGCTTGCTTTTAATGTAATTACTTCAAAACAGAGAAAAGAATTGAAAGGCAGGGTTTGTTGTTTTCGTTTTCCATAAGCTGATCCTTTGAAAAGCTACTGAGAGGAGGACAGCTTACCCGAATTACAAAGAAAAGCTCAACTGTTAAGTCACTTACCCTAATTAAAGATCAATACAGATATTATTAGACATTCATTCTACCCATCTAATCCAGAGTTGTGATGTTACTTTTCATAATACCTGTATATGCTTACTGCCAAATCTGTTTTCCTGCTTTTCCTATTGTCTTTTTCTCTATTATTTCCCTTCACCCCACTTTTATTTCTCTTCACAGAAATGCCCCTGCATGACACATAGTAACAAAAGTCACAGTCCCTTTGCAAGAAGGAAGAAGCTTGAATTTAAGCAGTTCTTTTAAAAATTCAATATCCAAAGAAATACTTTATTGTAACAGTGTCATTGCTACTCCTTAGACTTGTTATTATGTTTGTGAAAGTTAATTATCTGATAAGATACACTGTGGTTATTACTGTCACAAAAAAAAAATGCATGGGTATGTTTATTAATTCAAAGTGTTCCATTAAAATAAAGTGTGTTAACTGAAGAACTGAACAATTATTTCCCCGTAATTATTACTGCACATTTAGGCGTTTCATAACTGTTTTTTTTTTCTGAATGAAAACCACTTTATATTTAAAACTATCAGCATTTACAGCTTTGTATTGTAAAAGAATATGCTATTTTGTCCATATTTTATACTAAAGGCCCTGGTTGAAAAATCCAACAATTTAAATTGAAGATTGTTTTTCCGCTGCTGTAGAAAAGTGTCAACATTTGAGCAAATCATTAAACATACTAGAACAAGAACCTACAACTAAAATGCTGATTATGATTCATTTCAAATATTTTAAGTGTTAAGTCAACATTCAATGCAGGATAAAATTAAATGGTTTGTTCAGAAGGAATAGTTAGAGATCTGCTTACTATCCTTTCTATTTCTGTTATTTTCCTGGGATAATCCATAAAAATCTTATGTGAAAGGGAAAAAAAGAGAAGATAGTTTAAAAATGAAAGCCATAATCTGAATGGAATTCGTATGGCTTCATATCAGAAAGCCCTTATAGGTGTCACTACCTCATAAAATTCTAGCAATAAAATTGAAGCCAAATACTCTCCTTTCACAGAAACTACCTTTTTCTCAATATCTAAAAATTTGTTCTAAGACAACTGGAAGAGAAAATACATGCACTCCTCTACCCAATAGATCTGCAAACTTCTAGGTGACTCATTTGATAATAGGAGACAAAATTGTACAACACACTAAACTCTATTATTTCTAAATCCCAGTAGTTTCCAGTATAATGAATGTCCTGTGAGTTTTCTGCAGACATCTAGCAGAACATAACTGCCCCCCTGAGTGAATGCTACACCACCTGGATTCAACAATACATATCACTTTGGCCATCCATGACCTCCGCCTTCTCAAACTGATGTATGACTAAAAACTTAATATTTTTACACTAGCACAAGCATTGTGTCTTGTGTACATACATCATCTATAACAAGACAAGCATTGTGGCTTGTGTATGCACATTATCTATAACAATGTTATTTAATATAATGATACACAAAAATAAAGGGAATTTGGAGGGCCAGTTTGAAACAAAACCAGAAGGCCAGGCGCCATGGCTCACGCCTGTAATCCCAACACTTTAGGAGGCTGAGGTGGGCGGATGACCTGAAGTCAGGAGTTCAAGACCAGCCTGGCCAACATGGCGAAACCCCATCTCTACTAAAAATAAAAAAATTAGCTGGACGTTGTGGTGGGCTCCTGTAATCCCAGCTACTTGGGAGGCTGAGGCAGGAGAATCGTTTGAACATGGGACGCAGAAGTTGCAGTGAGCCGAGATCACGCCATTGCACTCCAGCCTGGGCAACAAGAGCAAAACGTCGTCTCTAAATTAATAAATAAAACAAAACCAGAAAATTCAATTTTTTTTTTCCATCTTGTTTCTTAAATCCAACCAGTTCAACATACCCTCATGTATTGGTTAAGCTTCCCTAAACCAAAAATCTGAAATCCAAAATGTTTCAAAATCCAAAACTTTTTGAGCACTGACATGACACCGAAAGTGAAAAATTCCACATCTAAGTACTTAACAGAAACTTCATTTCATGCACAAACTTATTTAAAAGATTGCATAAAATTATCTCTGTGCAATGCATATAAGACATATAAAATATAAATGAATTTTATATGAAATTTCATGTACATGAAATATAAATGAAAGGTAAATATAAAATATAAATGAATTTTGTGTTTAGACTTGGGTCCCATCCCCAAGATATCTCATTATGTATATGCAAATATTCCAAAATCAAAAGATAAAATAAAATAAAAATCCAAAATCTGAAACACTTTTGGTCCCGATCATTTCAGATAAGAAATACTCAACCTGTATCATAATTACCCTGATTCTACAGGCAATTAATGCAGTTTCAATAAGAAAATTAAGAAAATAGGGAGTCTCTCTGAGCCTATTCTGGCTTGAGAGGTTGAACAGTAAAAAATAATAAAAATAAAATAAAAACTAAGAAGAAATAAAATATACAGATCACTAATTAGAAAATAAACTATAAATCATGGGGTTAAGTTGGTCACTTTTAATTTTTTGCAAATGTGAAGATACCCAATGACCACTGGCTACCATGTTGCTAGTGTAAAAATATATCACCCTGGAAAGAAATTCCAGTGGTAACTGACTCTTTTAGCACCATTTTACTCAATGTAAACAACACCAAGAACAGTGTCATGCTACCTAAAGAGGTACTAGGTCTGAAGAAAGCCACATGCTCATTTATTCTTTGTAGTAAAATCTATTCTTTATCATCATAATTATTCTTCTAACCTAAAAGAGGCTTTAATCAGATGTTCAAAAAATAGATCAAATTAGGTGAATATTCAATTTGCAAACTCAGCCAAACTAGACAGGTTTCATTCTAATTACATGCAGATAGATACATGGAGACACATATGTTCACCACAGTTTTCCATGTGCTTCCTCTTTCAGGCAACTGCAAGATTAAGCCAAACTGTATGGCAAAGCGTTCCAGAAAGTACCATCTTACATAGAATAAGATAATTTCTGATTTTTAATCTTAACTGTAATACTAAGAGACTGCATCAAAACAAAGACTAGACGATTTACTTGTTTAAAATGTCAATTATATAAAGAGATGGTGAAATTACTACTAGAAGAGAAAATGCAGGCCGAAAACAATAAAAATAGTGAAAAATATTTGGAAAATTGCAATGTATATGCACTGTGTTAAGTGATTCATAACTGTCTTTCAATTAAAACTCGAATCTTTACTATAATAGAATTCCAGGAGGGATTTTCTTAGTCTCAAAATTGTGTCTACAATCTGAAATTGAGAACAAAAAGTGCAAAGTATTCCAAAAGTTAGAGATAGCTTGCAGTGAGCAAGCCAGAAGCTTGTGGGAACAATTACATACCTGAGCTCAGACCAAAATATACCAGAGCAGATCCTGCTACAAGTACCTCCCGTCAGTCTGTCCACCCCTTCCCTAGCTGTCACAAGAAGAGGATCAAAGAGGAGCACTGAACAGCTTTGTGGGGAGTTCAGCGGAGAGAGAGAAGACTCAATTCTCTCTCCTCTCTATGGGAAAGGGGAGGGAGGTACTCCTTGCCCCAAAGTGATGAGGTTTCAAAATCAGCACTCAAAAGATTAGGGATGCATGTAGGCAGACAGTGGCCTCTTATTCCTTGGTTGGATGCACACAGCCCCACTCTGGTACTGTTACTAGAGGGTAGCGGGGTGAATTTCAAGGAGAGCTTCCAGAGAGCTCAGGAATATGGCATCTTATCTGTTTTACTCCCCCTCCACTATGGAGAAAAGAAGTTTCTTACCATGTATCCCCTGAAGGCTGGGGTAGACCTGAGCAGAGAGACTGGCGCTCACTTCTGCTACAGAGATTTCTGAGGGTATAAGACCCAATATGCTAGTCCATACCAGCAAGACAGACAGACAGTGGTGAGGTGTACCAGGGAGAAGGATGTGGGAAATCCCATCCCTAGAGTTTGGGGTGGGGGCTGGAGGAAGTCCCTAGTATTTTCCATTCTCCCATATAAAGAGACACCAAGGTTAGTGGAAAGAAATAGGCTGCTGTGCTATTCAAGTCACCTCAAGGAGAAGTTGTGGAAACCCCAACTCATGCAAATCTGGAAGTTTCAAGGAGAGATAAGGACTTTTCAGGATACAGTAAATTAGAAGAGTAAGAGTAGAGAAATAGGTTTGTCCAAGAACCAAGTGAGTGATAATCCAGGAAAAGTGGGCTGGAGTCACAACGTGGGTCACCTGGAATGCCAGTTAAAAGAAGTCATAGAGGTTATGAATAACGTGGAGGTTATAAATAATGTAGAGCCTGTGAAGGTTTGAAGCTAGAGAGTGAGCAGTACTGTAGGAAGGAGGAGTGGGAAGTTAGTCAAATATCAAGCAAGAACTTTGCAAGTCCCTGTGAAATGATGTCCTGCTTTCTCTCTCCTCTCCTACTTGTGCCAAAGAAGTTCAGATTGCTTAAGAGAAAGATTATAGGGGTCGGTGTTTTCTGCCTCTTTTTTTTTTTTTTTTTAATTCATCAGGTAAGACAAGTGAGTAAATTATCAAAAATCACTCAGCTCACTAACAGAGGGACAGTTCACTCTTTGAACCCATGGTTTTCTTCTCTAACCCCTTGACTTGGGCAGGAGGAAAAGGCATCAGAAAAAGATCTACTTATTTAACGAAAATCCCTAATAAGACACAACTGTATTAACTTTAGGCATTATGTTGTACATTAGATATTTAGACTTGTTCGTCCTATATATCTGCTATTTTGTATCCTCTTGACCTATATCTCCCATTTCCTTTCCCTCCCCTGACCTGTAGTAACCACTGTTTCATTCTGTATCTCTGTGTATCACATCCATTACACAGAGAATGAAACAGTGGTTACTATAGCTATATCAGCTTGAATGTATGGATTATAGTCTACATGTAAGTGAAATCATGCAATATTTTGCTTTCTGTGTCTGGCTTATAAGTAGATTTTACCTGCTCTTGTCAGCTAAAATATATGAGATGACAGATGTTAATCTGCTTCACAACAGTAACCACTATACTATCTATATGTTTCTATATATCTATAAGTATCCCATACTTTTGCGTTCTAAACTTCAAATATGCATAATAAAATTTGTTTTTTAAAAATCTATTCAGTTGACAGAAATGGATGTCATTTACAGTGTTCCAAAAGAAAGGATGACAAAAACAGATTCAGTGCCCCAATAGCAAGAAGACAATAGGTCACCTGCCAAAGTACTGAAGAACTAAGACTAGGGGTGTGGATGACCAGTGGGTATGTGAAATGCTACAGAGAGGCGACAGAGAATGAGACCCAGGAAAAGCACATT
This sequence comes from Pan paniscus, assembly GCF_029289425.2. Lineage (NCBI taxonomy): Eukaryota > Metazoa > Chordata > Mammalia > Primates > Hominidae > Pan > Pan paniscus. The sequence continues at coordinate 115,916,702 of NC_073260.2, read as the reverse complement.
TCTTTCAGTAGTTAGAGAGGATCACTGGTACATTTGAGAGTGCAGCTGAGTTTTTCCGGAGGAAGACAGATTGAAGGGAAGTAGGTGGTGAAGAATTAAGGCAAAAATTTCTTGAAAGTGTGAGGACAAACACAGCCTGTGTGTGTGGATGTGGAGGTGGGGGGAGGATGTTTCCTTCACTTAATACTGTGGCAATACAGACATTCTTGTATATTCCATTTCTACCTATACAGTGTGCTTGGAGAGTATCAGCTTGAAAAAGGAAAGTGAAGAATACAATTAAACAAAATAAAGACAAAATAGAAAATAAATGTATTCTAAACGAATAACCCAAAATTTGAACAACTTAATTTTGCAGAAAAATGATGCAATACTTCTCATTTAATTTTTTAAAAATATATGCAAGGTATCATCCCTAAACTAATATTCACTAAATGAATTTAAAATACAACTAAAGTAAAATGAGAGTGGAAGGCATATAAATTAGTAAGTCTTGAAAAGGTGTTTCGGAAAAGGGGAAAAATAACAATGGTAGGAAATATGTATCATGTAAATTAAAAGAAGCAAAAGGGAATGAAAGTTCGCCCAGGATACAGAACATATTAAAGATACTTTTAAAGCTTACTGCTGTAAGCATACTTTAAAAACTTATTGCTAGAATTTTCCTGAATCCATTTTCTAAACTGTAAAGCAGTTTAGAAAAAAAAGTCCACTTTAAAAAAATGTACCTAGCCAAAAGTTTTAAAGTCCACTTTTTAAAAATGTACCTAGCCAAATATTTTATCTATAGGAATTAGAGAAATGCCTACACTGAATACGGAAATACATTCACTTCCAGTAACCTAAAAGGGCACATTTAAAGAGGCATAGACCTAAAAAGAAATCTCCAGAAATTATTTTTTACACACCTATTGCTTGAAGAGACTGCTGCATCAAAAGCTGCAACTTACGACTTTTAGAAAACACGCCGCGTGCCTTTCTTGTGGTTCCATATGAAAGAACTGTATCTAGAAAGGACCCTATTTTTATACTTTGCACTATTTGTCCTGAATCCTTTGAAAACTCTCTTGGACAATTTCAAAGATATTGGAGTAACTAAATGTTGGAAAAGATACATTATTTACATACATACTCAAATATTCATCAGGAAAGGTAAACATCTCACGAGTCCATAAACATTCATGGGTACAAAATGTTTTCATTCACAAGTTTTCATTCAAACTAAATTACCATTTAAGGCTATTATCTCCTCATACGTGTGTTAAATTATCTATTTGTGTTGTACCATCTTTTTGCTTGTTTACTGTTCATGTTCATGACAATTTGAAGTCAATCTAACACTAATAAAACCTTTGATGTAACCTTCTTGGTTTAAGTTACTGCTAGATCTTCTTAAATCCATTTCTTCGCTGAGACTTGAAAATAATTTTATTAGTACAGAAGCTCTCTAATTAAACAGAATGAGATTCAAGTAGTTTATGCAAATGGGTTTTCATCATATGATACCAAATGCAAATTAAAGGGAAAAGTCACCTGAGACAGACATTAATTTTCCCCAAAAGAATTTGACACTACACATATCTACAAAACATATTGACTAAAATTTTCATTTCAGACCTTCAACTTTGTCTAAATGTAATCTTTCGTGCTTTATTAGGGTTGGGCAGGATGTTACAGATATTAATAGTGACATGCTAGGGTTCCTTGTAACACACATTTAACTCTACCTTCTTATAATTACTCATTAATTTGCTATTTCACTTCTTAAAAATATTAAAAAGGGTGTAAAGTTAGAAATTGAATATCCTCTAATGAACAAATCTCCAATTATTAAATGCTCTTAGGAAAGCACCACTTCACAAATAGATGATGTCACATACTGTCCCTGAAATAGTATTCCTTTCAGATGAACAGATAAAAATGGCAACTGATTATGAAATTTTTAGTTAAGGACCTAAATATAATGTCCCTAGTTAGCAAGGAACATGTAACATACCTTCATTTTCCAACATCTTAATTTCTGTACTCTGTGTGGGGGGGTGGGTGGGTATGTGGGGGTGTATTTTTAGAGGGCTAAATCCTCTCAATCTTTCTGTTTCAATTCTGCCAATTAAAAACAGTAGACACAGCAAATAAATTTAACTGGAAAATTTATATGGAAAAGAATCAGAAACCTCTTATCTATTTCCTATATTAAAATGAGCTTATCAAACCTGCAAAACTTAGGTATTTCATAAAACACTTGATGTTTTTTCTACTAAGATATCCTTACACATCTTACCATAGATATTTCAAGCTAATTTGTATTAGCTGATTTTTTTTTTCTCTGAGAGTATCAGATCATCTCTCAAAGTATTTTTCTCTATGAAACACAGCGGCTGTCTCCATTTAAAGGAAAACACACACATATGCACAGCTAAAGGTTAACTGAAACGTAAGTAGAAACTGCACAAAAGAAAATTTGAAGCAAGTTATGACCTCTTTCTCATGTTGTCACCTATTTTCCCCATCCTAAGCTTGAGTTGGCTCCATCTGCCTAATTATAAGCTTAAAACCCTCTGGGTGGTGACTGAGTCTATATTCTGCACTGCACTTAACACATTTTTCATGCTCTATAAATTATTAATAATAACAGTAGTAATAGCATATACTTTTCTTACTATAAAAGAAAATATGAACCTCACAACTGCCACTTATTTACACTCTCTTAAGCCTTCCAGATAACAGACAGCTGGGTAATGGTTACTAAGATGACTCTGCCTCTTCCTTCTATTCCATTTTTAATTCTCCTTAATGTATCTCATTTATGTTTTTCTCTTTCTATATTTTTAATTTATCCCTCTAATTTCTTGACCTCGTATATTTATTCTCTTATTCTGAATGCAAAGCAGCACCAGTATTTTTAAATTTAGCTGCTAAGGAAAATATCTCTATTTGTGTATGTTCAATTGGCATAACTAGTGCACTGAAGTAGTGTTTCTCACCTTCGGTGCTATTGACATTTGGGGCTGCATAATTTTTTATAAGTGCTATTGACATTTGGGCCTGTCCTGTGCCTTGTAGGATGTTTAGCAGCATCCCTGAAACCTACCCAGTAAATGCCAGTAGCACATCCTGCCCCCTATTCTGACAACCAAAAATGTCTCCAAACGTTACCAAATATTCCCTGGGAAACAACTCCCCCACCAGGTGGAGACCCACTGCAATATGGTAAAACTATTCCCTTCACTGTGTCACACTGCTGGAGCTAACACAGAATAAAAATGTGATAAATATGAAATGGGAATAACAAAAAATCACATAGACGCACACACACATACGCATCCAAAGTTATTTTGAATGTGCAATTCAAGCATTTAAAAAGCCTGAAGTTTGGCTCATGCCTGTAATCCCAGCACTTTGGGAGGCCGAGGCAGGCAGATCACAAAGTCAAGAGCTTGAGACCATCCTGGCCAACATGGTGAAACCCCGTCTCTACTAAAAACACACAAATTAGCTGGGCATGGTGGCACACGCCTGTAGTCCCAGGCACTCAGGAGACTGAGGCAGGAGAATTGCTTGAACTCGGGAGGCGGAGGTTGCAGTGAGCCGGGATCGTGCCCCTGCACTCCAGCCTGGTGGCAGAGCAAGACGCTGTCTCAAAAAAAAAAAAAAAAAAAAAAAAAAAAAAAGCATGAAGTTAATAAAGTAAAATTCCAATACTAAGGATTATTTGATAGCTAAAAAATTAGTTCTGCCACTTTACTTATGGAAGCTAACCTGGAAGAGCTCTAAGTAAGGCACTAGCTGTGATTTAAGACCAGTATGTTTTAACATCCAATTAAAATAAATCCTTCTAACAGCACTTTTATAAAATCACTTAGCTTGTTAAAACATATAAAATGTTTGGCTCCCCTGGGCTAGATTATGATTAAGGTACATTCAGAGAGGAAAAAAAATGCTGCTCATTTCACAAGGTCACAGTCCATTTCCAAATGAGCTTATACTTCACTATTTTCCAAATTGGGTTTTTTTGTATGTGTTTTTTGTTTGTTTGGGGTTTTTTTGCTTCCTTCACTAAACTAGCCAAGGTCCTCCTACTTCTGAGCATTACTGTAAATCTAGATACTGTCAAATAGCATTTAATCTCCAATGAATTTTAAAAGCCTTGTAAATTACAAAAGAAATAACCAGGGTACATTTTTTTTTTCCTTTTAAGTTTTCTCTCCTGTGGTCAGTAAATACATGTCAACATCCACCTTCTTTATTTTAAGCAGCAATGCAGACAGCATTAAGTGGATGTCGCATACACTTGAGACATATGGGAAGCCTCATGAGATAATGTTTACATGCTTGAGATCCGCAGTTGATTCCACCCAGGTCTGAAATCTGGCTCCCAACCTTTCTCTCCTATGTGTCTTTGAGGATGTTGCCCTCTCTAAGCCTCTAGTTCCTCAAGTGTGAGGGGTGGAAGTTTTTGTACCTATTTTATGGAATTGCTATGAAATGGAAATACAAAGGTTTTATCACATATCCTGCACAGAGTGAGCTGTATAATAAATGTTAACTATTACAGATTCATTAATCAATAGATGAGCTTCAACGTAAGTATTGTCTCACGCAAAAACCCCACTCCTCCCCCTCCTAAATCTATGTAATCCTGTATTTCTTTATGTCATACCCCCACCTCCAGGTACACACTACACACATACGCACACATACGCACACACACACACACACACACAAAAAAAAAAACCTCACGCCTGGCAATCCTATTCCCTCCATCACACTCAATACCTCAAGTTCCTATCCAAGAAATAATGAAGCCCTGTGCCTCCTTCAACATCATCAAAACATTCCAGGTACTAAGCTTGTGGACCCATCATCTCATGTCGCCTTCAACATCTTAGACAGATCTTATCTCCATCACCTTGTCTCCATCCCTGCCGTCCCCACTCTGATTCAGTCTCTTGCCTTCTACAATCAGGGCAATTTTAGAAACATTCCAACTTATCTATATTTACAGTAGCATCCCTACTCTGATACACTCTTCATAGTGAAGTCAGAGTATGTTTTCTAAAGAACATATCCCATCATTACTTCCCTCTGTGACATACTGCAATGTGCTCCTGGTCCCTGACCTTCGGGATCAACTCCAACCCTCAGAATCTAACAGGTAAGTCTATTTATGACCTGAACCCCGTCGTTCTATCCCATTTTGACCAATAGTGAGTGCATTTCATACAAACCTATACAATAACCACAGCAAACTATCTCCAGGTCCCTGAATAAGTGACATTACTCCTAATACTTTTTTGTATATTAAGACTGTTGCCTGGCATGTAAATCTCCATGCATTTGTTTGCCTAGCTCACTTTCTAGACCTCCTTTAAGCATCACCTTCTTCATGAAGCAGTTTCAGAACCCTCTGAGGCTGAGAGATGCTCTTTCATCTGAATTCCCTTCTTACAACTCCCTAAGCCCACCTTAAGGAGCTTACCCTCCATTATAGTAGCTTTCTCATATATCACACCCACCAAAATTCACAGCCAAACATTAGCTCATTTTCATCTTTTTTTTTTTTTTTTTTTTCAGATGGAGTTTTGCCGTGTTGTCCAGGCTGTGGTGCAGTGGTGTGATCTCGGCTCACTACAACCTCCGCCTCCCAGGTTCAAGCAATTCTCATGCCTCAGCCTCCCGAGTAACTGGGATTACAGGTGCCTGCCACCACATCCACTTAATTTTTGTGTGGGTTTCTTTTTTTGTTTTTTTGTTTGTTTGTTTGTTTGTTTTTTGATGGAGTTTCACTCTTGTTGCCCAGGCTGGAGTGCAATGGCGCGATCTCGGCTCACCACAACCTCTGCCTCCTGGGTTCAAGCGATTCTCCTGCCTCAGCCTCCCGAGTAGCTGGGATTACAGGCATGCGCCACCATGCCCAGCTAATTTTTGTATTTTTAGTAGAGACAGGGTTTCTCCATTTTGGTCAGGCTGGTCTGGAACTCCTGACCTCAGGTGATCCACCCGCCTTGGCCTCCCAAAGTGCTGGGATTGCAGGCGTGAGCCACTGTGCCCGGCCCATTTTCATCTATATTTTGTTGTTGTTAAAAAAAAATGGAGTGCTTGGCACACAGTAGGCACCCAAAATAAGTCTGTAAAAAAGAATGCCTGAATGAAATGAACGAATAAAGTGAATCTTAAGGAAATTAACCGTTTCATTTAGTTATAAAAAGCCATAATGGACAAAGACATAATCAAATGGCATTTTTAAATGGCTTGCATACCTAAGATAGCCATAAAGGATGTTGCACTTTAATAAAAATTTAAAGATCTGAAACACAGAACTGATTTTCAGGTTCCACCTAATACTTTCTAAACTGGAAATCTCAACAATCAAAACATGGGCGCCATAAGGATGCATGCACACATACATTTATCACAGCATTATTCACAATAGCAAAGACACGGAATCAACCTAAATGTTCATCAACAGTAGACAGGATAAATACACTGTGGTATATATACATGAGGAAATACTACCCAGCTATGAAAAAGAATGAGATAATATTGCAGTAACACAGATGGAGTGGGAGGCCATTATCCCAAGTGAACTAACACGCAGGAATGGAAAACCAAACACCTCATGTTCTCACTTATAAACGGGAGCTAAACATTGAGTACACACAAACACAAAGAAGGAAACAAGAGACACCAGGGCCTAATTGAGGGTGGAGGGTGAGGAGGGTGAGGATCAAACAACTACCAATCAGTATTATCTGAGTGATGAAATAATAAGTACACCAAACTCCCGTGGCACACAATTTATCTATATAGAACCAATCTGCACATGTACCCCTGAAACTAAAATAAAAGTTTTTAAAAATGTGGTAGCCAGATTATTATCAGAAACCAGCAAGGCATAAAGTGGAACATCAAGTACCACTTTAATTGCAAAATGTCTGATTTCCCCATGACAATCTGTAGTACTCCCTAAATTATTAACAGACCCTGGCACCACAAGCAGTGGGGACTCACTTGGGAAGCGAGCAACACATTTATTTAGTTCTAAGATTCATGAATCAGAGGAAGGGGAAAGCAGCAGCAGTTATTTTGATCTGTGGGGGGTCTCGGTGCCTTTTGTATCTCAGCCTCTGCTGGTGTTGAGGCTCTTTGTGGGTGCAGGCCTGCAGGCTGCTTGTGTCTCTCTCTCTTGCTATCTCTGCTGACAGCTTCTCTGTGTGACAGCTTGGAATCCCAGCAGTGAAGTGTGAAAATAAAACACAGGCAAAACTTTACATGGGAATTTAAAATTGGAGTTATATTTTTGAAAGTTTTGAATGCATTAAACATCCAGAAAGCTGCTTCCTTGTTAGAGCGCACAGGGAAGGAGGAGTGAACAAGGTCAAATCCAATTCAGACATCATTTCACACGAGGCTCCACACCACCCTCACTGTCCTTACGACCCTGGGAGTCCTAGATTAAATGTTCTGAGTCAAGTTAATGTCAACTATTTGACCTTTTCAAAACCACGGTTTTCCAAAAGTTAACATCTACCACATCACACTTATGTTCCTTCTGTTACATGGTTTGCTCTTTTAACAGAAGTTTTAAAAAAACTTTGTCATAATCTAAGGAGATGAGAGAATCTATACTCTCTTGTCTCTTCTTGATTCAGTCTTCTCTCCCCCAACCCCCTTCACTTTCAGGGCATTCCAGAATTCAAGTTTAACGAGGGCAAAAGACAGTCCTGCCAAAGTCAACAATCAATACTTCTCAATAATAAAGGAAATACAGTATTTTGGCCCATATTTGCTTTCTATAGGATAAGATTCCAAAAGTGAAGAGGAGTATAATTATCAACTCCAATTCCTCAAAACCTCTGTAGTATAAATGTTTCTGAAAGGCACTGTGTTTTGCAATGGTTTGATAGAACAAATTCCCTTATGTATAAAATGAAATATTTTTGGCCACAGATACGTAAAAACACAGAACAGATTTATATCCAGTCTAATAACATAAAATTGATGGCATGGTTTGGAACCTATTCTCTGGATTAAAAGTAGGGTCCAGTAGTAGAAAGGGTGATTTAAACAACCTAAAATAAAATGCTTTGGTAAAGAATAAAATGTTTCATGCAAATATGCATTAATAATACTGTGCCAATAATATGGAGAGCAGTTCATGTCACAATGCAAATCAGAAAAACAATCTCAGGAATTTCTGAGTTAAACAGATGACCCTGTTCGAAGTACATAGAGGGTTGGGATGGAAACCGATAAGAAATGGAAGGTGGTAGTACAGGAATAGCAACCATTAGCCTCAACAGCCTATAAAAAGGATTCCATCTTTAGAGGCAGAAACTAGTCGCTTCCTACTGAATTTCTGGAATCCTAAAATGATGCATTCTCATCTAGCATCATCCCCCAACTTCAAAGCAGTTTGTTCATTATCATGCAATTTCAGCAAATCACATCCTCTTGATACGATTTCTGATCTGGAAATTCAGATATTTAAATAACTGTTCTCCAAATTCCTATTTCTAAAACTGCTTCAAAATTCCTAAACTTTCCCACAATTATGAGAAAAATGTGTGAGCCTTGATGGTCATCACTTCATATTCACTGTGATTATCTTTGCTCTCTCAGAGAATGATGTCAGCACAAGTTTCCTTTCACCACTTGCGGGTATCTATGAAACTACAATTTTACACAGGATGCACTGTCAGACAGCATAGAACGCCTTCAACTCCTGAGGCAATGTTGCTTTCAAATTGCTAAATTATCTTTTAAAAGATTCACCAATTATGTTGCAGGAAAAACACATGTGGTTTAGAATATAAATATTTACAACAGATACTGAGATTCAGAGGTGAAAGAATGAATAGTGATATGATGTTTTCTCCCAAGAGACATTTGCCATGACTGACACCATTGCCAAAGAAAGCTTTGTTTTCCATTCCCTCTGTGTTCCTGCCTGCTGAGCTCTTCTTCCACTACAGTCATTACAACTACTTCTTTGGATAGCATATGACTGTTGAGCAAATACGGCATTTGTGCCTTACAAAGCTTTCAATTTAACAAAAATTTCTCAAATGTACAAATGTACTAATTCTAATTACCAATATCTTATATTTCACACTGCATGTCTACTAGAGAAAAGATCAATTGGCCAGAAAGCAAATTAATCTCATTAAAATCCTTAATGTAATCCAGTACAGCAACAAGGAGATTAAATGTAATATTGAAACATTTCTTATAAATCATATTTTATATATTAGATACTATGATTCTTTTGTTTCTACTGCATAATTACAAATACATCATTTTGAATAATTTATATTATCTATTTAAAATCTATTTAATTAATCAAGAGAAATAAAGGAAAGAATGAAATTGAAAAGAAAAATTTATCTAAAAGCCGTATGTAAGAAGCAAAAGCGCTAACACTGGAAAACCAATGTTGAAAAGAATCCACAGTTTTCAATGATACCACCTGTTCCTCCTTGAAAGCTAATTAAAATACACCTTAGGAAACATAATTGCCTACAACTTTAATTACATCTCTTCCAAGAATAAAGGGCTACCACTCCCAGGATATGTTTTCTCACTCAGCTACTGGTGTGTCTTCTCTCGTGTTGAATCTCTTTCTGACATCATAAGTGACTGCCCACCTTTCCATATATGTGCAATCATGAGATTCAAAGCCTGTATCATTTCAGAACCTAGTAAATTCAATAGCAATTTTATATTTATACCTATCTCTACATTGAGTATATATACACACAAACATAATGTACGTACATCTATATACTATATATATTAAATATACACACACAGCTACAATTATACTACCTAGTAAAATACAGATACTATATAAATACATATACACACACACACATAAATACATACAAATATGCCTATACTTCTATATCTATGTCTTTCCATTACCAGAACAAATTATGATATGCATCTGTTGGCAAATACATTGTTTGACATTCAGAACTAATTTTCCACTGGAAACAATGTCCCAGACTAGCCCATGGCAGGCTTACAAATCCAACATGTAGTCGAATGATTGGCCTCACGGGACTGATTTGAGTTTCAGGGCCCTGGAAGAAGATATGCTGTGAAAGCAGCAGCAACACAATGGAGGATAGGAAAGGGAAGAGGAGAAAGAACACATTTTCCTATATTTCCTAGGCTCAAAAATTTGAAACAGTCACTTTTTGGTATTCCTCCTCTCCCTTCCTCCACCTATCTCCTGACTTTGTTAGTGCCCTCAAGTGTCCTCCACATTCTGCCTGTGGCCCTCTACCAAGGTTACGTCATTCCCAATCACGCCTCATGCCAACACATCCACAGCTTCCCTGATCAATCATCCATAGACGCAGACACTCAGTGTAGATGAACTCTTTTAGATGTTAGAAATCAGTTTTTAGTTAATGGTAAAGTCCGTATAACCACAGCAAACACATTTTATTTACATGTTTGTTTCTTAAAGAACATGCTTACTAATGCAAATAAGAAACTGAGAGAACTATAGCTAGTGAAGAAAAAAAAAGAAAGAAAAAGAGAGGGCATAGATGCAGTGGGTTACAGTTTTACATATTTTGGAACAGGCTAGTTTGAAGCAACAGTTTAACCAAGAAGCTGCTAGAACTTGAGATAATTCTGTTATTCCCAGCCTTCTCTTTTTCCACTGAGAGAAGCACCATGTCTTTAAAAGCTTTTGTCCCTCAATCTGTACCTCCTCCCCATCTCCATACACACACGTATCTAGACTGCTTAGGAGAAGCTTCTCCAACCAAGATCAGGTTAGCAGCAGAAGAAAGTGGTGGTGCAAAGCCGCCAGCCCTGAACGATGTGCATGCGTCATATAGACAAATTGCTTTTGTAGAGATACCCCACTGCAAACATTCTTTTAAAGATGAACTGAAAATTCCCATCCTTGAATATAAATTCATTTCTCCACTGTCATTATTGTTTCTAGCAAACTACTTAATATAAAAAGCAACAACAGCAATAAGAATTCAGTGATTGCCCTTCCCCACTTAAAATACGTAATATCTACTGTTTTCATTATTACATTCTTGGAAACCAGTACATTACTTCAGCTCTAAAAGGTGCTGAACAACCGACCACGGTAGGAGAAGACAATGGAAATCTCCAAAAAGTTCTACAAACATTTCCCACAAAACATGCAAGGATTTTTTTAAACCCTTAAATATGAAAAATCACTTCATAGCCCACATTTATGAACATATGTACGTATAAAATTCAATGAGACGGCAAAATAGCGATACAGACACCTTTGTCATTCAGTACAAGCTAACCACACAATGTGCAGAATGTATGTGACTCATCAAAACATAATAAAAATGCATTATGCATTAGGTAAACAACAAATAGTGTTTTTGCACGAGAGAAGTCTAAATAAGAATGTAAATTTATTTATTAGACCTCTTCAATGAGACTTCGACTCTTACCGGGATATACCCATTCTTAGCAAGACAAACAAAAACTAACAACAGGAGTTCCCAGGGAGGAAGCCTGAACTTGGGCTTTAAATAATTAACACCTTTCAAAGAAAACATAAATGTTTGGGGGGCTACATATCCAAATTACACCAATTTGATTATTACAGATTGTATACAAGTATCAAAATATCACACGTACCCCCAAAATATGTACTATGTCAATAAGAAATAAATTAAAAACCCCTGTGGTACACAACATATACATTTTTGCAATTAAAAAGAAAACTATATTAAATTATAAAAAAACATTTAAAAATAATTAACACCCTTTTTTCCCTTAACTTATGCCTATGGCAATTTGTTGTTAGCAGTTAAGCCAAAATGTTATCCTAGTGTAGCAGGTGATGTACAAAGCTCTTTCTTAAAACATTGAACAGAACATCACATTTAAGGAAAATTAAGGAGGCTGAAATGGGGGAGGTCAGATATATTTTCATTAAATATCAAAACTAATTACATGTTTTCTTCCCACTCAGTTAAGTGTATAAAACAGATATTCATTATTTTAGCTCTTCTAATGTAGGCCTATCATAGGTTTTTGCTGTTCCTTTGTGAGTTGTTGTTTATTTTTTTGTAAGCGAGTTTCTGCTGTTGCTATTTTGTTTTCAGTATTTGTTTCAAGCATTCAAGACTATGACTTGCAGGTTTCCCAAAAAAAGTGCCTAAAGGCTTTTAAACCTGGGTTCTAGAGAGATGAGTTTTAATCATAACTTCAACAGTTACCTTAATCACTGCCTTAATAGGTCCACATGATTTTCCACATCTTAACTTTTGTAAGAGGAATATAAACAAAGAGCAGCAGGCTTGGAAGAAAAGGTGGATCTGGCTTAAGAAGGCATACCACTTTTGAGTGCCACACACAAAGCTGTATTTTCTGCATGTGCTGTGGTGTGTCTCTGAAGGAATTCTCTTCAAATCTGACTTTGCATTCGTGATTTGACTGTCAGGTTTGAAAGCAAAATTTATGAAAACATAGGGAGAATATAAGACCCTAAAAGTTAAGCTTCTTTGAAAAATGGTAATTCATAACTTGGATAAGCCTCTCTCTTTCATGGAGACACTCCTTTCTCAAAAAAAAAAAAAGTGTATACATAAGTGAGAGAGAGAGAAAAGGAAATTACAGAGGACATCAGTTGTTTGCAAACAGCTCACTTTTTTCAGGCTGGTTTTAATAAGCCTCCAATTCAGCTCCGACCTGACTCTCAGAACCCACCTCCTCTATATGTCATCAAGGAAAAGGAGGAAGAAATAAAATTTAAAAGTCCTTCTTGCCAGTCCTATGGCAGGTCATATTTTCCAAAGATGCACATATCTCACGCCATAAGGTCTCCTTCCACTAGCAGTGGGGAGGCTATTCCCTCCATTTGAATCTGGGCACAGGGTTGTGACAACAGTGGCCACAGAGTATGCTGGAAGTGATGCTATGTGAGTTCCCAGCTAAGTCGCAAAGAGACACGGCTTCTGCCGACTCTCCTTCTGGCAGTCTTCATTCTGCCTTCTTCCTTTTTCTTCCCCCACCAGAACCAGGAGTCCTGGGCTAAGACGTAAGGGTTCCAACTACTCCGAAGCTGCCATGCTAGAGAGAACTCATCAGGAGACCAAATACAGACAGAAAGGGAGGTGTCTGAGGAGTCCTAACTGTACCGGCAGCGAATGTTCAAGAGGTCCCAACATCAACCAGTGGGCTTGTGAGTAGGTAAGGTCAGAAGACTCCAGCTACCCACCCCTCCTTAGAGTCTTCCCATTGCAGCTAAGATATGGTGGAGCAGCGAAGTCATCTCTGCTGCACCCTATCTGAATTACTAACCTATAGAAATCTGTGATAGTAACAGATGTCTTTTTATAAGCTACTAACGTTTTGTGTCATGTATTATACACATACAGAAGCTGAAACACTCCCAATGTGATTGCCAGCAAACCCAATTCTCTGCAAAATAAAAACAAGTATTATGTCCCAAGAACTATATTTTGTATATCATCACTTCTCCTCACAATGATTTTGTAAGCCATCTCTATTTTACAAATGAGCAATACTGGGCTGGGAGAAGCTAATAAGGTGCTCAATGTCACACAGCTGACAAGTGAACCAAGATTGGAACCCAAGTCCCTCTGACTGCAAACCCCATGATACTCCTCTTTCCTTCAATGATATCCCTCTTTCTTTCCCCTAGAAGTTCACACTGCAGAGGAAATCATGTGACTAAGGTCTCAGTTATAGTACTGGGCTCAGTAAAACTAGCCTCACTCATTTCTTCCTTTTCAACTAACCTACGCTGAATCCTATCATTTACAGACTAATAAATTATAGTAATTTCTATATATGTTGAAAAATAATAAAAGAATGAGGGAGTTATGTTAAGAATGATTAACAGGAAACTATTTACAAGAAGACACCTATTTAGAACAGTATTAAGGGTGCCTGCTGTGTTTTGATTTTAAGGGTTACAAATTGCACTTTGACAAAAGTGCTTCTACGAATTATAATTATATTCATTTATTTCCCAATGAATATTTTCATTCAAAGAATTTTACTGCTCTCTGTGGGCATATGATTAATATGCAGGTGCTCAAACAATATTCACAAACTTCACAATCCTAGAGAGAGAAAAAACAGTGATCAGCTTTCCCCAGTCTGAGTAAATTGCTTTGAGTAAATTTCTGCACCTATAAAGATGCTCTTCTGAGGATGGGCTGTGTTTGCATCCGGGGCTGGATGTCAAGATGCCCTTCTGTCCTGATATTTTTCAAGGGCGACAACATTACATTGTTATTCCAATGGACAAAGCTCATAAAAAGACATCCTTATATTCTGGAGCCTTTAGGAGAAAGCTTTTCTTTGGCAGTGAATGAAAACAAAGGCAAAAGATGAAAGGAACCATCTTTCAAAGGAAACAAAAAGGCCTCTACAAAGAAGTGCATAAATGTAGAAAGCAGAAAAAAAAAAAAAGGTACATTATATTTGGTGTGAGAGTAGAGACAAAGCAAGGCCCAATAGAGCAATACTCTTTCTTTACAAATACTGTCAGAATTTTAGGGAAAAAAAATTCATTTTTGAAGGTTCCAGGAACAAAACCAACAGACAAGAGCTTAAAATATATACAGCCACAATGTTTCCATTTTGTTGGACTTTCAGAAGAACTCCTGTGGGCAAACGCTGCATGTAAAACAGACTGGGTGTGATGTAACTATATCAAGGCAACAAACACATCAGGAACGGCTGGAAACCAGCCAATACTTTGGTTTTATATAATGTCAATCAACTGGTTGGGCTGATTTTTTACCATAAATGGCCTGTTTTAAAACTGACTGAACAGTGGACTTGAATAAATAGTGTACCAAACTAACACCATAGAGAAATATACAGAATCAAAGGTGTTCAAGAATGTCAAGCATTCTTGAACAGAAGAGGTACAGGCCGATATAAATAAACCAAATCTAATCACATTTTCATTTTCCGACTGAAATCTTTCCCAAAGCAGTACCTTTACATACAGTGCTTTTTGTTAAAAATAAATAAAAAAAAAATAAAATGCCAAACAAGCACTAGGCTCCTCTTTATTATGTCTTTAAAAATAAAAGACTCAAGCCAGATTGGACAGTTTTGTTTGAAATTCTAGTTTCAGCTGCTTTCAGCAGCTCATTTTGAGAAACATCTGTCCAGTCTGGCTCTTGGGGAGATGTTCAAAGACAAGTGTTCTCATCTGAATGCTAAGGGACTCTCCTAAGGGAGTCAACAGTCCTCTGAAAGCAAGTAGAAACTATCAAAACATCTATAACCCTTGAACTTCTTTATCAAGTTCAGTGCACAGCGTACAATATGACTCAATTTCATCTTTAGTAAAAAATAAAGTTTGTCTGCTTCACTGCCACCTTTAAGACATCATGTTGTTTTCATATTAAAAACTTAAAATATTCAGTGACCAATTAGTCTGGAGGCAAAATTGGCCAAGTATAAAGTTATGCAGGCGAGAATTCAGATTTGAACACAGCTAACTTGGAATCTGAGTTCATGTACAACATATGTATATACAAACCCACATGTTGCATTTGTGAATGTAGGCACAGAGTGAAAATTCTCCACGTTTAGGTCCACAACACAGAGCCATGTCATGAAGAATTAACACATGTTCTAATTCTCACCAGAAGTGATCCAAATAGGTTAATGAACACCTCCTACATTTCAGATATAATAATATACATTGTCACAACAATTTCATAAAGTAGGTAATAGCTCCATTTTAGAAATAAGTGAAGGGGGGTCAAACAAGCCAAAAGTGTGTCCATGTTCACATAGTTGCAACTGGCAAAGCTAGGATCGGAACCAGAGTTATTTTGACTAAGAGGTCCAGAAACTTGGCTCTACCAAGCAACCATCCAAGTAGAAGGTTACTAAATACCAAAATGAGGAAATGGTAAAATATTATCCGTGAGTCACTGAAACTACATAATGAAAAGGAAGCCAAAATAAGTTTTGACGCATTTAAAGCTAACTCTCTAAGGCATGGGTTAAAAGGTGAAAGCTAGCTATCAGAAGTTTAATTATATATTCTCTCAAGTAAGAGAACCAAACAAAAGTAGATCAACCAGACCAAACTTTTAAAACACTTTAACTTCTCTATGAAGCTAATGTGTAAGATATGGTATTTCCTCCGGGAGAGAAGAGCCTGTGTAACATTGTTTTTTCACTCTCATGATTGAAAGAAAAATCAATTAAAGTTATCCTGGGAGACCTTTCATACCATTCCAAAGAGCCAAGAAAATGCTGGATACATTCTGAATGCAGCAAACACTAGACTCTCCTAAAAAATATTCCACATATATTGTTTGCTAAATCAAATTCAGTCCTTAGATTTTACAGGTTTAAGAGAATATCTGGAATACATGGCAGAAATCAGAAAAAAAAAACAAGCTTATCCTACATTTGGTTTTAAAGCGCTTTCTTTCAAGATTTCCCAATTTTTCTATGTTAAAATTTGTGATGGCTTCTCTCAAAACTCTGCCAGAAATTTATATGAAAAAACTCTTCTAATAGATTCAGAAATAAAACTATGGCATTTTCAAAGGAAAACCAATATGAATGCCTTTTAAAGAAAGTTTGGTAAGGACAACACAAACCGTATGTTCCAGGTATGTGATGTGAACCACACGGTCTGTGAGGCTTCTTGCACTTGATATGCTCCTCCTAAGGTGCCAACATCAACGAACAACAATGCGTACTGTGACTGAAGTTACAGCCAAGGTCGGATGGAAGTGTGAGCTCTGTTAGCCTTGGTCTAATTTTTTAATGTCAAGCAAGAAAACTGACATTTAGGGGTACAATATTGCTATCCAAAGCAAATATGTGGAATGGGAAAAAGGCAAATATTAAATTCTGAAGTAAACAAAATAAGAGGTCCTTAGGTAAAATAAGAGTTTTTTTTTTTCTCAACTAGTCTCCTTTTCTCAGAGTAAGTTTCACATTTTATATACTACTCATATTCCCTGAGAACTTTACGTACATCAGTGTCTACATTTGGAGATGATGAGGTTATTTGATTCAAAATTGAGAGGCCTTGGTTCAAATCTTTGTCTTTGATAAACTATATGTATAATGTCCCAAATAATCAGAAAAATAAACAATTGAGTTATATCACTTTTATAGTTTTTTGAAATTCTGAATGCCTACAAAATTATTCTTTATTACAATAAAAAGTTCGCTATATAATGACAATATGAGAGTTATGTGGCTTAAAACAATTTTCGTTTGCATAAATAGTCATCCTAGTCCACTTACTTGGTGAGTGATCAGTAATTTACAATGTTGAATAAATGTATCGTTTTCATAAGGGACAGATGTATTTTTATTTTTCCTTCTTATCCTCCTCATTTCCCTTATCCCATTATTCTTTCAGTACATAAGATCAAATGATGAATACACTGAGTTATCCAGATGTGGTTCAAAAAGGAAAAATATAGCCAGGCGTGGTGGCCGACGCCTGTAATCCCAGCACTTTGGGAGGCCAAGGCGGGCGGATCACAAGTTCAGGAGATCGAGACTATCCTAGCTAACATGGTGAAACCCCTTCTCTACTAAAAATACCAAAATTAGCCGGGCATGGTGGTGGGTGCCTGTATTCCCAGCTATTCGGGAGGCTGAGGGAGGAGAATGGCATGAACCCAGAAGGCAGAGCTTGCAGTGAGCCGAGATCGCACCACTGCGCTCCAGTCTGGGCGATAGAGCGAGACTCCGTCTCAAAAAAAAAAAAAAGAAAAATATATATAAGATGTTATCTGGATAGCAATAAGTTATAAAAAAAGAAAGTTATTTAAGAAGAAAAACATTTAGTAAACACGTATTCTTCAGGTTTCTTATTCATAACACACAGGCCATAATAACCCTTGCAATGGATACATTCTTTTTGTAGAACACCAAGCTATCCATCCATAGTCAAATGAGGTTATAGGAGATTTACCAAAAAATATACATCAAACTACATTCAGTCTCAATTTTCTCATCCATGAAAAATGAATGGTTTTATCCAAATAATCTCTAAAGTCCCTTGCAGGCCTATGACTTTATCACTCTAAACATCTATGCCTATATTCATATCATTAGTACCATCAACACACATGAATGCATTTGAAGAATGTTCCAAATTTTATAAATCAGGGCATGAGAAACTAATACAGGGGCAAAAAAGAGGCTCTTCAAAATTATGGATTAGAAGCAGGATGGATTCATTAATGTTTTTAATTTCACTCCTCCTGAGAAATGGAGATGTCTGAATCAGGCTGGGCAATCACAAAAGTGACTCTGAGAATCATCCTTACAAAAAAACTTTCTTGTTAAAATACAGCAATATGATTCCACCTCTAATTGACACCAATATCATTATTAAAAAATAAAAATAAAAAATAAACTGTGTGGATAGAAAGATAAAAACAAAACCAGAGTAAGAGTATATGACTACAGAGAAGGGAATATTTTCCCTCTGTACTAATTAGTTCATTTCTTGCTACCTGAAGACTTACTGGGTTAATCTGTGGAACCACAGTGTAGTAGTGTTTTTACACTGCTGATGAAGACACACCCAAGACTGGGAAGAAAAAGAGGTTTAACTGGACTTATAATTCCACATGGCTGGGAAGGCCTCAGAATCATGGTAGGAGGTGAAATGCACTTCTTACATGGTGGCGGCAAAAGAAAATAAGGAAGATGCAAAAGTGGGAATCCCTGATAATACCGTCAGATCTCGTAATACGTATTCACTACCATGAGAACAGTATGGGGAAACCACCCCCATGATTCAAATTATCTCCCACTGGGTCCCTCCCTCACACATGGGAATTATAGGAGTACAATTCAAGATGAGATTTGGGTGGGGACACAGCCAAACCATATCACACAGGATGAAATATCCTATTTGGTTCATCTCTGCTTTAGAATATTATTGTTTTTCTACACTTTGAGTGAAGAGGGAATACTTATTTGGATAGAATATTTAAAATTTGGGCCAGGCACAGTGGTTCATGCCTGTAATCCCAGCACTTTGGAAGGCAAAGGCTTGTGGATCAACTGAGGTTAGGAGTTCAAGACCAGCCTAGCCAACATGATGAAACTCCCATCTCTACTAAAAATAAAAAATTAGCTGGGCACAGTGGCATGTGCCTGTAGTCCCAGCTACTCAGGATGCTGAGGCAGGAGAATTGCTTAAGCCCAGGAGGGGGAGGTTGCAGTAAGCCAAGATTGTACCACTACACTTCAGCCTAGGAGTTACAGCGAGACTCCATCTTAAAAACAAAAAAAAAAAAAAGAAAAAAGAAAAATTAAAAAAATTCCTCTCCTAACAATTCTAACTCCTTCTGCAACAAAGTCACAAAGGTAGGATATTTTTTCACATATATGACTTCACATAATTTTCTTCTTTAAAATATTTAGATTTGACCGGGTGCGGAGGCTTGCGTCTGCAGTCCCAGCACTTTGGGAGGTCGAGGCGGGCAGATCACAAGGTCAGGAGATGGAGATCATCCTGGATAACGCAGTGAAAAGCTGTCTCTCCTAAAAATATAAAAAATTAGCCGGGCATGGTGGTGGGTGCCTGTAGTCCCAGCTACTTGGGAGGCTGAGGCAGGAGAATGGCATGAACCCAGGGGGAACCCACTGAGCCAAGATTGCACCACTGCACTCCAGTCTGGGCGACAGAGCAAGACTCCGTCTCAAAAAAAAAAAAAAATTAGATTTAATCATATGGTCAGTAATTTATCCATAGGGGCTAATTTTATTCAAGAGAACACAATATGTTTCTCATAAAATGGAGCAAAATGCCCAAAAGGATGTTAAAATTAAGAAAGAAGATAGTAGGTAACTGACAGAGGGGGCAGAATGAAAAACAAAAAATGTAGAGAAAAGACATAAAAAATATTAATTTCACAATAGTGAAATCTACTCTTAGTGAAAACTAAGAATACTCTTTTAGCAACTTAAAAATATACAGGACATTACTTAATTTCAATTTTCAAAATATACCAAAGGACTTTGAATATTCAAGTACCTAGACCTCCTTTTTAACAGACAATTTTAATCTTGAATATTAAGCAGACTTAATAATTAAGTGGAAAAATGGATTTGACTGGGGCATTTCTGCCTTTTCCTCCATCAAGGGAGGTATTAGTAAATTTCACAAAAGTAAGCCTCTGAGAACATGTGAAAGAAAAAATTATCTTTCTCTCCTAAGAGTTCAGAATGGAAAACAATTTGTAAACTAAGAATGGGAAGAAAGCAGTTCAAGAAAATAATGAAAGGGCTTTTGACAAAGCTATTCCTCGTGGCCACATCCCCGAATATTCCCCATGGCCACTGCTCTAAAATATGTACTAACTCATTTGATATGAGAAGGACCTAAGGGAGAAGAGAAAAAAAAAAAAAAGAAATGACATTTTGATTAAAGAGGTCGTTTATCCAAACATATGCGTATCCACTATTGGTTTCTTCCTCTCCATCCTACTCTGCTGCCTCCAAGGGAAACAATTTCTGAGGAGAGTGTCTACAGTACCATGTTCAGAAGGATTCTGAGGCTGTTCTTCTCTAGAGAAAAAAAAATAGGAGAGTGCTATTATCAAATAGTAACGTCTGTTTTGAACAAGGGATAAAGACAGTAGCAGCAACATACAAAGGAGAAAAAAAAATGAACAAACCTCTCCTGGTTGGTCAGAATCTCTATAAATCTTGAAATTTCACAAGTCTTTTGAAACCTTCATTACATACGAATTCTATTGAATTTGAAGGTGATTTGCCTGAATATACTTATTGGTACAAACAGCATTCTGAATTATCCTTTGAGGTGGTAAAATAGTAACCAGATTCCAAGAGGCCAAACAATTTTTACCTCAGTACTTGCCAGCTTTCTTAAAATACGTTGGTTATGACTTCCTTTCACATTTTCAATGTGATGTGATCAAATCCTCCTGTAATCTAAACTAACTTTATACCAAAAGCAACTTTATGCAACTTTATTTTATTCCTTCACATTAGTCCCATCTCACACCAAGTATATACTGGCTTGCATTTCAAAAACAAAAGTCTTGAAATAGTGCCATTCAACTCATAATCATGTTGGTTTTTCCTTCATACCTCCTATTTCTATCATTCTGTTGCATACTCACTGGGTTCAGAACTGAGGGCATCTACTTCCTGGATTTTTACTATTCTCCCTTTGGAAAATTCCGACTCTGATGGTCTCTAAAATTCCTTCTTCTCTTTTTGATCATATTTCCTTCTTCAGACTCTCAAACAGCTTTGCATTAATTTATAAATAAAAGATTTTCACTTACATAGATTAGTAATAAAAAATAATGAAAATAAACTAAGTAAGGAGCCAGCAGGTGGATTAGAGAAGGCTGACTGCTGTTATAAACAGTCTACCATCTCAGTAGCTGAACACAATAACATTAATTGTTTCATTCATGTCACAATTTAATATGAATTGTATGGAGGCTTTGCTCCATGCAGACTTAAAGACTCAGTTTCTTCCATCTAGTGGTTCTATCATCTCTTCCTGGAATCTTCCATTGGACCTCCTGTCTTCAGAAGCCACCTCCATTCTTAAAACAGCTTAGCCTAGAGGTGGCACCACTCACTTCCACATCATTTCCAGTCACATCCCATTAACCAATGCCTCATCTTTCCTAGCTGAGAATTTGATTTAATGATGTGCTCTTGAAAATAAAGAATGTATTAGTGAACACCAGCAATCTCTACCATAGGAAAGCTACTTTGATTTCCAAGAAAATGGCATATTGAAATTAGCCCTATCTGTCTCAAAAAGCTGTCATGAAAATCAAGTAAGTCAGGAATGTGAAATACTTTTAAAATTGTTAAGTGCTGTGTAATGATATGGCACACTGACCTACGCCTCCTTTTGATACCTTCACTTCTATACTTCCACAAAAGATTATTTTCCAGACTTTTAAGAACCCCCAAATTCATAAATTTTCAAAAAGAAACACAGTTTTTAACATGTGTCAAGAGTTACTGTCAACTTAATCCACAAGACAATAGAATAAACCTAAATCAAAACATCAATGTTTGGCAGTAAACTAAATTCACTACTCAGTTTTAGGTTCCATTCATCACACCAGGCTTAACGCCAGTGTGATTCAAATCCAAGCTCCAAAGATTAGCAAAATGTATACAGACTGCATGTCCTGACACTCTGAGGTATGTTATTAAAAACAGTCAAAATTGTAAATGGTAACTCTATGATTGTAAGGCCTATGTGGTATTATGCGCCGGGAGTTTTGGGGATACTTGCTCGTGTCCTTTGCACCTGAAGGTTGAAGGTAAGTTTCACAGTTTTTTCCACTGTCTCTCAGTCCACCACCACAACTCCCACCTATACTTTTCAAGCAGCTCTGTAAATCCTGTCTACTTCCTGAAACCTTACTCAGTTGAGTAGTGGAACACCTCATCTTCTAGTCTCCTATGGACTTGAAAGAAACTCCCACACGGGATCATTCACTTTCCTCTCATGACAAACATATCCTTCTTCTCCATGTTGACGTACGCCAATGAAAATAAACTGGGATATCAGAGAAAACATGGAAAGAAAGTGTATCCTAGTAACTCATGGCCAAATACAGGTATTAAGGTGCTTAAATTATTAGCATTCACTATGTTTTTTCATTTCCCTAAAGTCTTATTCTTTGCAAGCACTTTATCAGTACTTAGAAAATAAGGTGGTTAAGCTTCCTCCAGGAGCTCATATTCTACGAGGGGTGTACATCAATCAACTGTCCATATTCGATGTAAGTGATAGAAGCCTGAGAAATCGCTCTCTGGTTACGAGGAAATGTAGCGTGTTAATCAAGGTAAGTGAGCTGTTTCTACAGAGCAAGTCCTGAAACTGCTTTGCATACATTTGCATGTTCATTGCTCTGAGAAGTCCCATAGTAAAAGCAAAGCAAAGCTGAGAAAACAACACCTACACACACAAAACACTTCCACAACAAAACAAGCCAACAGAACAACTTGCGTTGCTTGAATGTATTTTTGTAGGGTGACTTTTTTCTCTATAGACTTGTTAATAGCCCTCAGATTTTCCTAAATGCTAGATTGAGAAGCACTGAAAGATGCAGATGTTTTAATAATTTAAAAGTAGATAATTTTTACTTTACAAAAGCATTGGAAATCTCAAAAGAAAAGTCTGTGTCATTAATATTCAAATGCTTGTACGTTTAAGTCTTCTTGTAAATAATCAGGTAAACCTCTGAATATCTTACCTAGATGTGAAAACATGATTTAACAATGGATACTGATGGGATGTATTTTAAATAAGAGAATATCTTTAAATGCAGAGCTAATAAATTTTTAAATCCGAATGAAATAAATAATTTTCTGGGAATTATATAAATTACTTCTTTTGCCTCAAGAAGGAATGGGAGATATGAACAGAAAATAGCCATGGGAGAGAAATTTTAAAAGTTGTCATTTTTTTTTTCATGTTTAGCAAAACGAAGCAAAATCCATAGAGGTATCCAATTTAGAGAAGCCTCTAACCCCAAAACAAATGCATACTGATAACATTCATACAAACAACACTTCTACAATAAAAGTCTGATGGAAAACATGATTTGTAATCGGTCCCACTGAAATAGAAATGTTCAGGGATATGGTATTTTCCATAGAAAAGTTAAATTTATAAGAAAAATATGTTTAGGTAGGATCTAAACATGCTCACCAGCAGAAGATAAAAATGACAAACAACAATACATTTTATTCAGGATTAAAAACACTTGTTTTCTGCTTATACCAAGGAAATTTACTTGCTTGTGCTTAGACATTTTTACCCACATTCAGAAAATGAAGCAAAATTCACAAATTCAATTCATAATTTCTTTTTAAGCTGCATATAATAAATACCTATTATTCATGGGTGTTGGCAAATCTGTATACTACCCTTTTTTTTTTTTAATGTTTAGCCTTCGGAGCTGCTTAAATCTTAAAATATGTAGCTTCTTTGTTGTTCTCTTTCTTACTGTGGAGCCCCATGGCTTGGAACTGTAAGCACTGCTACAGTCCCAAACAGTTCTTTACTTGACCCAACAAACATATCTGTCAAAATATTTTGGGCTATAGATAACAGAACATCCTACTAAAAGTGGTTTAAAAAATAAGGACATTATTCTGTCACATAAAACCTGAGGGAGGGTGATTTATTCAGCTACTCAATAGCAGCTCAAGCGCTCAGTCTTTTCCCATCCGTCTGTCCCCTCTGCCTTTCTCATTGTGCTGGTTTGTCGCCTTAGACCGGTTCCTCTCATGATCCCCACAGGCCTGCAGCCGCTCTAAACACCACATACAGAGGAAATATTCAAGAACAGAAAAGGAAACATCTCTGTCTTGGTGCCAATCTTGTGAGTAAATAAACCCTTCTCAAAAACTCCCCAGTGTATTTGCTCTAAATTTTCATTCACCAGGATTGAATCGCATGGCCATGTTTAAGAGCATCACTTAGCAGGAAACTGAGACCACTTCACTTTTTTCAACCAGTAAGATTTGCCACTTAGGAGCCAGCCCCACCCCCGCACCCCCACCCACTGGCATACACAGCAGGTTACTATAGAATGAGAGTAGATAAAATCTGGGTCAATGTTATAGGCAAGCAAAAAGGAAGCGTCTAACAGGCAAACAACAATCTCTGTCAATAGTCTGTTTATATGCCCAGACACTATCAAATACCAATTTATATTCCAAGGAGTCACTCATTGGTAGGTAAGTTGCATAAATGAATATATATAATTTTTGAGTAAGTGATAAACATTTTATTCTATTTTCTCATCTATATATCAAAGCTACTATAGCTGAACTTCATAGAATCACAAAATTCTAAGGCAGAAGCTCCTAGAAAATTAATAAACTGATCAATGATAAATCAAATCATATTTTAAATTTCCTAGGGATGCTCCCTACTTAAGAAAGCCTTCAACTGAAGTTTGCTTTTGCTTTGTTTTAGCATATCCAGTTTTCTTAAGTTGGAAATTACTGTAAGTAAATGTGAGAGTGGTACACGCACAATCATTTGCCTTCTCTCTATTCTCAGATTATCTTGTTGGACTTTTAACCCAACCACCTGCTCCAAACCAAAATCTAGAT
This sequence comes from Pan paniscus, assembly GCF_029289425.2. Lineage (NCBI taxonomy): Eukaryota > Metazoa > Chordata > Mammalia > Primates > Hominidae > Pan > Pan paniscus. The sequence goes on along the minus strand of NC_073260.2, from coordinate 115,891,559 downwards.
CAAAATAAATGTTACTGACTCCTTACCCTATACGGGATTTCTATTTGATTGCTCAGAAACTCCAGTATGACACCTGACATAAGAGAGTAAAAGCACAACCCAAGGGGCGCTCCAGAAACTGGATCAGCAGAGACATCTTCAGAGGCAGCAGACCTCAGCTGGGTTGAGGACAAAACACCACCTTCACGTTATGTTTTTCAAGGTAACAACACAACACAACAGAGAGAAGAGGACACGGGATGGGAAACCAAGAGGGCTGGCCTCTACCATTCTTGCTTTCCAACAGATTTTCTGTGGCAAGGCTCTTCCCCTTATCTTGCAGATGAAGGAGTAAATCATCTTCAGTGAAATTCAGCTCTCTCCCATTAACTCACTGATTTATTCACTTAACTATCAAATGTTTATTGAACACCTACTTGCACTAAACTCTACATTAAATTCTAGACGTGTGGAGGAAAACAGTTAAAGTCCCTCCAGTCTTGCGGTGGGGGGACAAGTAATCATTGAGCAATCCAGATGGGACGTGTTATGAACTAGATAAACTTGGTGATTAGCAGAAGGAAGTAGAGGAGAGAGGTCCATTTAGAGTGGTCAGGAAAGGCATCACAGAAGAGGGGGCAGGGGAGAAAGATGAGTTAGGTTAGACGGAGAAAGAATTACAAGAACAGGGAAGACAGCGGATGAAAATGTCAAGAGAATTAAAATGTCGTGAGCTAACAGGGTCTGACATAAGATGACGGCAGAGAGGAATGCAGAAGCTAGGTCAACCAATGGCCTTGTAAGCCAAGATAAGGAGTTTTTACTTCATTCCAAGTTAAATTGATACATTTTAAATCCACATAAATTGCTTATGCTGTAGAAGGTTCTGAGAATTGTAAAAACCGTTCCCTTTCTTAGTATTCCTGCCAGAATTGTCGACAAACATCACAGGTACACAGAGGTGCACAGAAGAAAGAGATGATACCTTGAACTTTCCAATAACGGTTTCTTCATTTTAGTTTTCCCTTTCTTTTAAAAATCAAATGGGTTACAAAACGCTTGCGGAAGCATGAGAACAACAATAACAGTTTCTGACTAGAAGAATCCTATTTTTGCTTCCACTAAATAAGCACAAGTCTGTTGTCTAGTATTTGGCTTTTGGACAAAACATAAGAGTCAGAAAATCACAACCATGGAACTAGGGTCAAAATTAAGTAGTTCATTGAAAATAAAAGAATAAATCTAATTTTTGAGGACTGACTATACATAGGGAAGGGAAAAGGGAGAAAAGGGCTTTTACATTCCCTTCATGTACCATCCTCTGCTTAATAGCCAGAGAAATCTAGAGGCCCAGTGAGATGGATCATGGGGCTCTTTAAATATATTTTAAAGCATTCTTTTCCTGGTGGAATTTTCAGATTGTAAGTTTGTTGTTGATTTGGGATTTTTTATTATTTATTTATTTTTATGTACTTTTTTTTTTTTTTTTTTTTTTGAGACAGAATTTTGCCCTGTCACCTAGGCTGGAGTGCAGTGGTGTGATCTTCGCTCACTGCAATCCCCACCTCCCAGGTTCAAGCAATGCTCCTGCCTCAGCCTCCTGAGTAGCTGGACTTACAGGTGCCCGCCACCACACCCGGCTAATTTTCGTATTTTTAGTAGAGATGAGTTTTCACCATGTTGGCCAGGCTAGTCTCGAACTCCTGACCTCAAGTAATCCACCTGCCTTGGCCTCTCAAAGTGCTGGGATTACAGGCATGAGCCACTACGCCCAGGCCTGGATTTTTTAAAAGATAGGTGTGTATGTGTGGGTGCCTGGGTGAGGGTGTGTGTGTGTTTGGGGAGGAGCACACACAATTGTATGCAATGACATTATTGGTGGGAAGAATAAATAACTGAAGTTATCAAAACTTTCTACCAGAGCACGGGTAAATATGGGTTATCATTTAAATAACATATCCCTAATTTTCCATCCATTGCCATAGTGCAGAAACAATTTAATTACAAGTGTCCATGGGAGGCTCTCAACTTCTGAGGTCATGGAAAGTGTCATTCACACTCCTCTGTAGTCTCTGCTATGATTATCACCATGTCCACAGTAAGCATTCAGTATAAATTTGTGAAACTTTATTTTATACAAACATAAAGCTTTATGTCATTTTCCATTTAAGGCAACCAGTTTTAAATACAACACTCAAAAAATGAGGATCAAAGTTGATGATGGAGATATTGTAAAATGCAGAGTACTAACATACTGAATGCATACTTATGCACTGAATACCTACTGTGTGATAGATGTTTATTCAGTGCTTTACTTCCACTGTCTCTAACTGCTGTAGCTTTTAAGACTGTATCCATTTTTGAAAATGCTGGTGAAAATCAAGAATCAAGGACAGCGAAGACGACAGTTAGTGATAGTGTAAAAAACGGTGGCTGTAGGCATAGTTTTAAATGTTCTTGAGAAAGGATTACTGTTAACTGCGGAAATGTAGCAAGTATATCTCCTATGATTCATGTTACAAATGTAAAGGTGGTGTACATTTATTAACAAATAGCTGGATTTAAAAATTCTTCAGTCATTTTCTGTTGAAACTTTTATCTACATCTGTACTTTATCAAGGCCTATTTAGTTTCCTACAAAACAACAAAGGATACGTTTTATCTTTAAACTCAGGAAGGCTGTATGACCACAGGCTCAAAATGCATCCTGAGGGGATTCTACACCTGCCGCCTCATGGTGAAACTGCCTGAAAACTGTCTCCAGGGAGAGCATACAGAAATATTCAGGAATAATACAGAAATCGCCTTTTCGCAGGAAACTAGATAGCTTGTTACCGATCTGTTTGGTTGGGGATAACGCATAGCAATCCTATCCTTTGTTTTTCCTAATTTTTACTGTTCTTAACATGCCCAATAAATACCTTCTCACTGCTCAAGAACAGGAGTGCTGATAAACATCATCTCAAAACTGGCATCTACACCCATAACATTATATTATATAATAATATTAGAAGCACTCTCCAGCCACTGGGCAAATCCTTCATGAGAAAACAGCATCCATTGGAAGTTGTGAATTCTTTTCTTCTTTGATGAAAGGATGGATTTCTCATACCCTACCAGAATTTTTGTTATCACAAAATGCGCACTCTTTTTTCAGAATTCCTGAATAATGAAAAATACAGAATTTATGATCCTTTGAGTAAATTTCTAACAAGTAATGAAATTCCGATGAACTGTATAATGATTCCTCATTTTCTTTATGAAATCTATCAGTTCAACTCTTTGCCTTGAGGACAGATGCTAAACAGTTGCTCTGGCAAGTTATTAAATCAAGTTTCTGGTTTCTTGCAGGGCCTTTCAACGTATCCCCACAGAAAGATGAGGCAGACAAAGAAACTCTGTCAATACACCTCATATCATTAAAAGTAAAAAAGATTAATTCCTGAAATAATGTAAATACATGGTATTTTTCATGATAAGCATTTGAGGACATTTTTCCCCCATATCCCTTAACAACTAGAATTAAATCCCTCTATAGTGAGTCATTTAGAATACATTTATTTAACAAAGGAAAACAGAAAGTAAACTGACTCCATTGGACAAGTTTGAAAATAATTTTATGAAAACATGTTGAAATTAAAACCAAGTGTTTCTGATTTGTGATTCTACTTGGTTGAGCCAGTAACTTTCATGAATATAATTTCATATACCAATATGAATGCTTAATGTACTAAATAAACAAGTTGTAAAAAATTAATTCTTTTCTGAAACGGTATCCATCACATTGCTTCAGTAGAATCTTTATTGAAAAGAAAGGCCAGTGCAACGCCCAAAAGAAAGAAAAAAAAAAAAAAAAAAGAACACATTCATACTCCGTGGTAATATTTTGCACAATTAGGTAGCATTTTACATTAAAATCTGCAGAAAGCCTAGCAAGAGTTTCCTATTGTGATAAGGGCAAAAACTAAACATGGCCATTTTGTAGGCCCTGATTGATTTAACCATTTTTTCTCTGTGTATTTTCAAATATCAGTAATGCTGAGAACCCAATTCCAACATTTATGATGGCGGCATTCTTAAAATATGGGACATACAATACAAAATCAGCAATTTCTGAACAGTGGTACAACTGCCAGTAATCAATGGTTTTTTAAATTCCTTATTATCCCATGCGCCATTTCAAATAGTTCGTATTTTCCAAATTTCACTCCCTTTTTAATCAATGCATGTGACATTCTGCTGCTGTAAATCTTAATGGAAACTATATAATTTGATCATCATACTACAAAATTACTTTCATTTAAGAAACTATGCTGCCATCAGTAAAAATGCATCTAAATTATTATTTACTGAACTGTAGTAAAACCCTCGAATTCCACTAAGAAGAGTAGTCAGCATAGAGGAATCAAAGCAGCTTTTCCATTTCAGAACTTTCACAATTGTCAAACAACTGCTTTATCATCATGATGTACTTAAATTCATTTCTACTATTGAATATCACCCTCTACAAAAAGTGTTATTCAATTACATGGTTCCACAGCACACTGGAGGTCAGCTGTTAATAGCAAAGATGTATTATGATGTGCTTTTATTATTTCTAAGGAGTGAGAAAAATAATACATTGTATTACAGAACCTCAGTCACAGTCAATGTTTTCATTCATTTGTAAAAACAGGCAATTGAATCCAGAAGCACACAAAAGAGAAAAAAATCTTTTCATGGAGAGTAATTAAAGAAAACTCTTGACTTTACCATCACTAAGCAGTGAACAAATCCACACACACACACAAATCTGAAGTTGCATTAATGCAGACATACAACTTTCAAATACCCTTTAGCCAATGTTTGAGTTGCTAAAACACTAGTAATATTCATTCAAGGTGTCTTGTCCTTTAAATACCATTGCTCACCAACAATTTAAATTAAAAAGAGGAAGCATAAAGTTTGGGAATTTTTTCATGAAAGTAAAATTTTTCCTGTAATCCCAGCACTTTGGGAGGCCGAGGCGGGCAAATCACAAGGTCAGGAGTTCGAGACCAGCCCGACCAACATGGTGAAACCCCATCTCTACTAAAAATACAAAAATTAGCCAGGTGTGGTGATGCGTGCCTGTAATCCCAGCTACTCAGGACGCTGAGGCAGGAGAATCACTTGAACCCGGGAGGTGGAGGTTACAGTGAGCCAAGATCATGCCACTGTACTCCAGCCTGGACGACAAAGCAAGACTCCATCTCAAAAAAAAGAAAGTTAAATTTTTATTTTAGTGCCATAATTCAGTAGAAAAAAAATAAGAATCTTTTCCATTGCTCTGGGGAGAAACAAAGTATCCAACCATGGAAAGGTAAAAGAGTACATTTAATATCTCAATTCAAGTATTATAATGACAGAAAGTAAATTTCTCTATGTTAATGCATAATAATTTCCCAGCCGGGCTCAGTGGCTCACGCCTGTAATCCCAGCACTTTGGGAGGCCGAGGTGAGCGGATCACTTGAGGTCGGGAGCTCGAAACCAGCCTGACCAACATGGAGAAACACCATCTCTACCAAAAATAAAATAAAATTAGCCGGGCGTGGTGGCACATGCCTCTAATCCAAAGCTACTTGGGAGGCTGAGGCAGGAGAATCACTGGAACCTGGGAGGTGGAGGTTGCAGTGAGCCGAGATCGCGCCATTGCACTCCAGCCTGGGCAACAAGCGTGAAACTCCGTCTCAAATAATAATAATAATAATTTATCAAAGATTTTGTGCCATTTGCTACATACTGCTCTTCCTTTCTCACCCTTGAATGCCCAATTCTTATGCAATGCATTCCCAGCCCCAAATTATTTTAATCTCCCTGAATACTCTGATGTGTTTACCACAATACTATCTCAGTTACTGCCACCATTAAAAATAGAGTATTCCATATAAAAGTGAGGGTTTGTTTCTCTAAGCTATACCTATTTTCATACTTTATTGTAATCTTTATTCTTTTCTCAATGTATTAAATGTCGTTCTGCTTTTTTGAACAACAGAATGATCATTTCCTGATAAATCAGGGTTTATTTATACTGTTTAAGTAAATTCATTTATACATTTGGCTTTAGATCTGACAGAAGGCCTTGGCAGACCACTTTATTTTTTTTAATGTGAGGACTCTCAATTACTTTGTGTCACTTTAGTTTGCTCTCCTACTTTTTGTAGCTTTCGTTCTCATCTACTTTCATAGCTTTTAATTTCCCTGTCAGACGGTTGCTTGGATTTTTCTGGAATTTATCAGTGGGTCAGCAGTTGGTCTACGTTTATATAGGACAGCATGGCTGCCAGATAAATAAGCATTTTAGTGTGTAAAGTAAAAAAAAAAAAAATGCTCTGAGTGAGGTTTCTGGGCTTTTACTTGAAATAAAGTACTGTGCTTATTTGGTGTGCCTTATCTTCTGTGGTCTTTTTTTTATACTTCTTGCTTCTCAGTTGGATCAGCATAGTTGAGGTTCATGGATTCATTCAACAAACATTTACTGATTACCTACTACGTGAGGTCATGAGAATAAAGAAACAGTATCCCTCTCTTCAGGAAGCTCCAGTTTTGAAGAGATAAAAATAAAGCCAACAAGGACAGTTGGGAGTTTTTTGATAGAAATCTGTAAAGGAGAGCTGCACAAGAGGTTCTCCCTGGGTCTTTAAGAAAAGCCATAATATAAGAGGTGCAATTTTTTGGGTTTTTTTTAGACAGAGTCTTGCTATGTCGCCCCAGCTGGAGTGCAGTGGCACGATCTTGGCTCACTGCAACCTCCCGTGTTCAAGCGATTCTCCTGCCTCAGCCTCCCCAGTAGCTGGGATTACAGGCGCCAGCCACTACGCCCAGCGAATTTTTTGTATTTTTAGTAAAGACGGGGTGTCACCATGTTGGCCAGGCGAGTCTCAAACTCCTGATCTTGTGATTCGCCCACCTCGGCCTCCCAAAGTGCTGGGATTACAGGCGTGAGCCACTGCGCCCGGCCATAAGATATACAATTTAGTTCAGCCTAAAAACAAGAGGAAGGAGGACATTTTGGGGAGAGTTAGCACCACTGAATCAACTGTATTGACTGGAGAAGTTTGTATTATTCATAAAGACAATTTCCAATTACGTAAAGAATTTTAAGCAGTTCACCATAAAAGGGTTCCATCAAATCAGCAGAAGAGCTGGTCAGATACCAAATTATGAAAAAGTACTTGGGGATTATACCAATAGTGAATCTGGAAAACTATTTAGACTTCCTCTCCAGACCAAATATGCAGGATGGTAATACACAGACTATTCTTTGAGGAGATCAGTAGGAAAGTGAAGAAAGATGATAAAGTCTAGAAGCCTAGAAGTTTAAAGTGCTCTTTTTTTGTTAAATGAGTACTTATGATATTACATAAAAAATATTCTGCTTTGAATTGTCTGAGTTAAATGAATATTCCCAGATTCAGAATTCTCTGTTCCACTTCTCCCTTAAAAATTATTCTTCTTTACCCTTTCAGTTCCACCATTCCACCACCTCAGTCTCCCTGATGTCATTAATGTCCCTGCTATTACCAAGTCCAATGGACATGTTCAGATCCATCAACAGCATTTGAGAGCAGCTTTCCTCCAAACCTCTATGCATGCAGCCTCTAGGACACAACCTTCCCTGGATTTTCCTCCAACTCTATTGTTTTTCTTTCTCTTGTCTCCTTTTTCCCCTCGACTTCTCATCCTAACCTCTATTAATTCTATTAACTGGGGAACCCAAAGCTTGGGTCTTGAACCCTACGGCATTGTTATTCTCTTTTTTGCTGATTTTGTCTAATCCCGTGGCTCTGTTACCATGTATATGCTAGCGACTTCCAAGAGAATATCCCCAGCCCACAGTTTTCTGAGTTCTGGATTCAAGTATCAAATTGCTTATTTGGCATCTCCAGAAGGTTATTTAACAGACAGATAAAATTCAATATGTCCCAAACCGAGCTCATGATTCTCCATTCAAGCCAAACAATTCTACCCTTCTCCGAGTGTTTCTTATCAATAAATACTACAATCACCCCAACAGGTGCTCTTAACACAAATCTGGGAGTCATCCTTGACATTTCCTTATATACTCACCCTCAATATATGAGGAAATAATTTACTTCCTCTTGTTTATTCAACCTGCCTACATATTTCTGGCATCCATCCACTTCTCTCCAATTCCACAGCCACCATAAGAGTAGGTGCCAGCATTCTCTCTCACCTGATCAACCACTCTTCCCTTGATGAACACTGAGTTTACAGAGCAGACAAAGTTCACACTCCACACCAGAGCCAGCAACGTTGTGCAGGGTTGGCTGCCTTCCGCCCTCCCACTCCATCCTCTGCATCTCCCTACACACTCCCTAAACTCCAGCCGAATTGGTTTCCTCTCACTAATATAATCTCAGTAGGCATTTCTGAATGAATGACGGAAGAAAGGAAGGAAGGAGTTACAGGGAAGGAGGAAAGCAGAGTAGGAAGGAGGATGGGAAGAAGGAAAAAAAGGAATAGGCTTAAGGTCATTAAAAAGAAAATCTGTTCCTGGAATCAGAAAATCTGAGTTTGAGTCCTAGCTCATTACTTAGAGTATCATGAACTTGAAAATGGACATAATGTCTCCCTTACAGGGGATGCATTAAAGGTTAAGTGAGGTGATGTGTATGAAAGTTGTCTGTACACTATCAAAGCACTGTACAAACAGAATATGGAAGCATAAGACATGTAAAATACCCGAGGAGCCTATCATAGAGATAATGCCATTTAGATGGTAAAAAGAAATGAGGCGAGCGGATCACGAGGTCAGGAGTCAAAGACCAGTCTGGCCAAATCTCTACTAAAAATACAAAAAAAAAAAAAAAAATCAGCCGGGTGTGGTGGTGTGTGCACCTGTAATCCCAGCTACTTGGGACGCTGACGCAGGAGAATCATGTGAACCCAGGAGGTGGAGGTTGCAGTGAGCCAAGATCATGCCATTGCACTCTAGTCCGGGCGATAGAGCAAGACTCCTTAAAAATATAAAAAAGAAATAAAGAAAAGAAAAAAGAAAAGAAAGTTCAATGGCTCTCAATCTTTTTCTCCCTCTCTCTATTGTTCACAAGTCATAACTGTATAAATTCATCATATCCATGTAAAACAGGTTATAACACACTTCTATCTGAGCCTCTTCTTATATTACTGCAATTTTCAATAAGTTTAAAAAAGGGCTCAGCCTTGACCACTCCCTGACCCAAGGATTATCAAATTTGTGTAATTCTCACAAGAAAAATATATTATTCCCTTAATGAGTATGATCACTTTCCTAAATTTTTGTTGTTGTTACTGTTGTTGTTTTGTTTTTTGAGATGGTCTTGCTTGTCACCCAGACTGGAGTGCAGTGGCACCATCTTGGCTCACTGCAACCTCCGCCTCTGGGATTCTGTGATTATCCTGCCTCAGCCTCCCGAGTAGCTGGGATTACAGGCACCTGCTACCACGCCCAGCTAATTTCTGTACCTAAATTTGTTTTGAAACAAAAGTATTCTATAATTTTAACAAATGCAGAGGAGCACATACAAGAAACAAAATTCCCAGAAGTTAAGGTATCAAGTAATACTAGTTTTGGATTTTGAATTATTTCCTGATTACTTGGGAACATCATTTTCCATTTCTAAACCAACATTTCCTTGTCTCTTAAAATTCATAAGAAGCAACAGCAAAGAAGATATAAAAGATATATCTGCTTCTTAAGTTAGACAGCAGTTAAACACATAACAAATTGAAAATAAAAAATAATTTATCATATTCACATAAAATAGTTTTAAAGGAAGCACATGCATGTCTTGGTAGAAAATGTCTTTATAATTATGTATCACATGTTTATTACTTACTAGATTAAAACAGTAGTAATAATAATCTACTGCTGATATAGTAAAGGCAATTCCCTAGGTGTTTCTTTTGGTAAAAGCACCTAGCATTTATATTTGTTAAGTGTATTTTTCCATGAGCAGAGTTCTCTGAAAGCTCTATCAATAGTAATAAAAATGGCCAACTGTGATTCGGAGCATTTAGTCAGCACTGTATCCATATGTGTAAATTCCAAGCCAGGCATTCATTTCAACTCAATTCTGCTGCTTCACTACTGCTATCTTGTTGACCAGAAAAGTACAGGACTCAAATTCTCCCAAGGAACTGCCAGACTCACTTAGTCCAAGCAAAGGAGAAAAGAAGCCAATTATGAATCTTATTACTTCCACAATTCTCCTCAAGAGAAACATTATAAGAAAGAACACCGAATTAAAAAAAAGAAAACCGACTTGTTTCCAAGGGATCTTGATCAAACCAAGCTTACTACAGAAGTTCTTCTGAAATTAGATATAATAGGATTTTCAGGGAGGTTTGATATTTATCCCAAGGTAAAACAACTTCTTACTGCTTTACCTTTCCTTTATTTAGTCTGACTCAAATATTATTGTAGTTACTGGATTAGAGATTCATTTTAAAAAGCAACTTTTCAGACTTGAAATAGCTTTATGAAAACATCTCACATTTCAGCAGCTAAAGACAAGTGTTCATGGTTTTGCCAATTCAATTCACTAGAAGCCATCTAAGTTTGCATGGTCTCTCTCTTTTTTTCCTTCCCCTACTGTGGCTTTGAAGTTTAAAAAGAACTTCATATATTTAGGAAACAGAGCGATTATCCCAAGGCTCTGAACTTGAGCTTAAGAAAAAAAAGCGCTCATCTCAGGAGCAGAGATGTGTGAGCATATGCCAGGCAGGAATGCATGTCAGAGTCCTTTGATGGAAATTCACAGTCTCAGAGATGTACCCAAGCAAAGCACAACAAACAATGAAAGCTAATTGCCAGAGTCAGGGTTGTCTTCATAATGGATTGCATCTGCATAGCTTGGCGTCCAGTGTTAATTAACCACAGCCAGGTTGGGATTGCTTCCTGATTTCACTGCAGCATGCCTCTGAAGCAACAGCAATGTCCACAGGTTAGCATTATCCTCCCGTGCCACTGTCCCTGCTGGACAGCACAAAACACCACAAATGAAGAGGCGAGTGAAGAACTGAAATGGCAGTTCTTATGGGATCAAACAGAAAAGCACTGAGTTTTACTATTTTATTACTTCCTTTAGCAGGGATCAGCTCCAATCAATTAATGATTTAATTACCTAGACTAATTAAGATAATGAACAACAGCAAGCCTATAATCAATTAGCTTTATCCAAACTTTCTATTTTGAGTATAGGACCTTAAGGACTATACTCTATGTCTTTGTTGCAGCAATGAAATATGTGGGTATATTACGGAACTGCCAGGGATGTGGTCACTCCCAAACTTAAGCAAACATACAAGGTCACTTGAATAATTCTTTGGTGACAGAAGATTGTGAAAGGATGTTACCTGGATGGGCAATGGATATTTCTCCATCAGAAATGCAGATCTTAAATTGAATTATGTCTCTCAAAAGCAAGTAATGGACCAAAGACAGGAACATGCCCTTTTGGTCAGCCAGCTTCTGTGATTTGAGTTACTTCAGAGTAACCATGTAAAAATAAAAAGCCCCTTTCAAACATCCAGCAGAAAGTAGCAGTGTTTCTTGATTACATTGTTCTTGGGACAAAGTGTTCCTTAAATTACTTAGCATGGGCTAAGAAATTCATATATTTCCTAAGAAAGAAGTACAGACAAGAAGCAGGCAGTTAGGGAGGTGAGTAGTCTAAGTTCTAGTTTTTCCTTTCCATCTGTTACATCTACTTTGAAATTTAAGGCTTAATGATCTGATTCCCTAATTATATTGGGTGTTCCTCACAGAGAGAAAAGGTCTCCTACTATTGTGTTTAACCATGGCCACTACCAAAGTATAATCTATTATTGTCTACAATAAATATTTTTCAATAACCTTTTCCTCAAGCAAGAAACTATATAATGCATACCACAGTGTTCACATCTGTCATCTCCCAGGTACATCTCTCGGCTTACCTATACTGGTTGTGTATTGTCTCTCTCAGAATAAAAATGATCATAGTGCAAGTTTCCTTGTATGTGCCAGCAGTATGGCACTATGCTTTTAGGGGAACTTCAAACTTGCCCATGGATAAAAGGCATTAAGATTTTATACCTCACAGGCTAAGCTAGCTCTGCACCATGCAAGAAAACTGACTCACTTTCCAAATGCCTTCTAAGCCACCTCTTAAATAAAGGGGAAATCTCAATCCAACAAAAATGGATGCCGTGTATAAAATTTATATCTGTTCTTTGTTCAGCCAACCAGTTATTGAGAGTATACCATGTCTCAGGCAATGTGCAAATAGAACATAGAAAAAGTTATTTAATATCACCTCATGTCTGTTAGAGTGGTTATTATCAAATAACAAAAGGTAGGTGTTGGTGAGGATGTGGAGAAAAGGGAACCCATACACGCTACTGGTGGAAATGTAAATTAGTACAGCCATTATAGAAAACAGTATGGAAGTTCCTTAAATATGAAAAATGAAGCTACCGGCCGGGTGCAGTGGCTCACACCTGTAATCCTAGCACTTTGGGAGGCCAAGGTGGGCGGATCACCTAGGGTCAGGAGTTCCAGACCAGCCTGACCAACATGGTGAAACCCTATCTCTACCAAAAAAATACAAAAAAATTAGCTGGGCATGGTGGTGGGCACCTGTAATCCCAGCTACTCAGGAGACTGAGGCAGAAGAATCACTTGAACTTGGGAGTCGGAGGTTGCAGTGAGCCCAGATCGCACCAGTGCACTCCAGCCTGGGTGACAAGAGCGAGACTCTGTCTCAAAAAAAAAAAAAAAAAAAAAATAGAGCTACCATGTGATCCAGCAATGCCACTACTAGGTCTATATATTCAAAGGAAATGAAATAGGTATGTCAAAGAGATGTGTACATTCCTCTGTTTATTGCTGTAATACTGACATTAGCCAAGATGTGGACGCAACCTAAGTGTCCATCAATGGATGAATGAATAAAGAAAATGTCCTATTATGTACACAGTGAAATCCTACTCAGCCTTTAAAAAAAGAATGAAATGCTGTCATTTGCAAAAATATGGATGAGTCTGGAGACCATTATGGCAAGTGAAGTAAGCCAGGCACAAAAAGACAAATACTCCATGATCTCACTCATATATGGGATCTGAAAAACTGATTTCATAGAAGTAGAAAGTGGCTATCAGAGGCTGGGTAGGGGGTTGGGATGGGCTGGGGAGATGTTGGTCAAAGGACACAAAATTTTACTTAAGAGGAATAAGTTCAACAGATCTACTGTACAACATGGCGACTACAGAAAATGTGATACTGCATTCTTCAAAAATGCTAACAGAGGCCAGGCGCAGTGGCTCACGCCTGTAATCCCAGCACTTTGGGAGGCTGAGGCGGGCGGATCACGAGGTCAGGAGATCGAGACCATCCTGGCTAACACAGTGAAACCCCGTCTCTACTAAAAAATACAAAAAATTAGCTGTGCCTGGTGGCAGGCACCTGTAGTCCCAGCTACTCGGGAGGCTGAGGCAGGAGAATGGCATGAACCCAGGAGGCAAAGAGCTTGCAGTGAGCCAAGATCACACCACTGCACTCCAGCCTGGGCGACAGAGCAAGACTCCATCTCAAAAAAAAAAAAAAAAAAAAAAAAAAAGAAAAAGAAAAATGCTAACAGAATGGATGTAAAGTGTTCTCATAACAAAAATTATAATTACATGAGGTAACACATTGGCTACTTAGCCAAATTTAGTCATTCTACAACATATACATTAAAATATCCAGTTATATTCAGTAAATACATTTAATGTTATCTGTCAATATAAAAAAATTAAAATAAAAAAGAAATCATTTAGATCCTAATGGAAGAGTCAGTCTACATAACCAAATACAGGAATCAAAGAGGAAAAAAGTGACTAGAGTTATAAAATATGTTCGGTGTGCTAAGGGAGAGGTAAATAGGGCATCTTTAAGTGCAATAAAGATGGGCAAATGAAGATAATAGAGAGTGCCTCAGGAATTAAGCATGTGATCTCTGAAGTCAGACAACCTAGGTATGAATCACAGCTTATTATTTATTATGAACAAACAGCGAACAACTACGGACAAATTACTTAACCCCTCCAAACTACAATTTACCCTATCTTAAAGTCTAGGCTAATAAGGGTTCCTAAAACACAGGATTGTTATTAAATAATCTGCCTGAAGCATAGTGCACACACATCCTAAGTGCCCAATAAATATTAGCTCTTTGTTACTAATATTAGAAGCTTTTTTCCTGGCAACAGTGGACAATATATGCTCCTGGTAATGAGCTACAACCCTTTGCAAGAAAGCAAATTTCTGAAAGACTTGGCTCTCTTAAAGGTCTCAGGGTCAAGGACATTCAGCTCATGTTCATTAGCTAATAACATTCAAAAGGTAAATCAAGAGGATATTAAAAAATAAGGCCATGCAGGGTGGCTTATGCCTGTAATCCTAGCACTCTGGGAAGCCAAGGCAGTGGATCACTTGAGCCCATGAGTTTGAGACCAGCCTGGGCAACATGGCAAAACCCCGTCTCTACAAAAAATACAAAAATTAGCAAGGAATGGTGGCAGGCGCCTATACTCCTAGCTACTCAGGAGGCTGAGGTGGGAGGATCACCTGAGCCCAACAGGTCGAGGCTGAGGTTAGCAGTGATTGTGCCACTGCACTCCAGCCTGGATGACAGAGTGAGACCTTGTCTCAAAAAATAAATAAATAAAAATAACAATAATAATAACAGTAATAGGATATCAAAAATGTGCCCTTTCATAATTATAAATGAGTTTTTATGTCAGAATTAACAATTAACGATTTTATATCAGAAATAAAACTAGTATAATCTAAATACTTTAGGTAAGTCTTATTAAAAAGACTTTATTTCTGAGAACTTTACATATGAAGGGCCTTCAAACATTTAGTGTTCACAGAATTATTCTCAGGATCTCCATCAAACGAATAAAACTAGCCTTAAACTTTAGGCTGAAATAAAAATTCACCTTGGTAAGCACTTTGATTATCAAAATATATTGCTTTCAAGTAACATTTCTACTAAGTTCGGGAAATTAATTTAAACTCCATGTGTTCTTATGTAATTAATGCTAGATGTGAAAATATCTTACTTTATTTTAATGTCAGATATCCAAAATGTCCAATTTATAGTAACATTTAATGTTATTTCATGCCGGAACTCAACATAATTAATTAACTGGTTGTTGAATATCATTATAAAACACTGTAAGAACTCACTACCAATATATATGTAAGATAATAATATATTTCATCAGCAATATAAAATAATTGTCTTGGTAATTAAGGAAGCTCATTTAGTTCTAGTAATAGTTTATTCAAACATATAATTATACTGTATAGCTAACAAGTACGCCTTTTAATCAAATATATAATTATTAAAATATTCTTGAGGGATATAATTGGCATATTATAAATATATTTCTATCATGACTACTTAAGCCTCAATAAATGTACCTTTAAAAAGGCCTTGATTTAATTAGCATACAGTAACTCTCTCCTTGAAATGAAATTAAGTCCTTAAGAAAAACAACTAATATGAAGCATAATCTTATATTACTCAAATTACTAAACCTTGCCAAGCAAAAATAATAATAAAAACCCTTCGAGAGCTCATTTACCAAAAATACAAAGATCACATGTCTCCAAGCAATAATTCTTAGCCTGATTGCCCAGCAGGACCATGTAGGGAGCTTTCATGAAATCTATTAGCCCAGACCCCATCTACAGAGATTCTGATTAGGTTGGTTGGGAGGTGGGCCCAGGTATCTGTTGGTTTTGCTTTTTAGAAAGTCCATAAACCACCACACCAGAGACTGATAAAACGTATTTGTCCCAGCCCATAAATGTTTATTGTAGCTTCATTCATAATCACCAAATATTTGAAACAACCCAAATGAATAAATAAAACTCTGATACGGATATAATGCTACGCAAGCAATGATCTATTGATTTATGCAACAACATGGATGAATCTTAAATGCATTTTGCTCAGTGAAAGAAGCCAGACCCAAAAGGCTACATATTGTGGCAGTGTGAGGGAAATTCTGAAGTGAAGGAACTGCTATATGTAATTGTAGTAATGAATACATAACTATGCATCTCTCAAGACTCATACAACAGTACACCACGAAGAGTGGATTTTACTCTATATAAATTTTTTTAAATCGACCAAGGAGTAGGGGAGGGAGGGAGATGCAATGCAGAGTGTGACAAATGAAATAACTGTCTTACAAATGTATCACATAACTATACTGAAGGAGACAGGGATGGAGCTGTCCTTAGTAATTTTGGTAAACAGTCTTTTGGCTGGATATTGTAAGGGTAAAGACAGCCTATATCAACAGTATTTTCTTGTTATGAATGAAAAAGAAGTCATTATTTATTACAAATATTTAGTTTACTGTTAATCAATTGTGTGTCTTTAATAATGAACAACACTAAACAATCTTAAAATCTGAAAGGTTTTGTAAAAACTTTTTACTGGTGTTATTTTCGTCACTATGTGCCTTTTTTTTTTTCTTTTTGGACAGAAGCTGGGCAGGATGAGCATGTAAAGGATTCTTCAAAGTGTGAAAGTGGACAGATACTGCCTCCAGGATCCAGAACAACAGTCATTTACAAAGCTAAAGACAGAATGCACTGAAAATACAGCAGTTTTAGAGGTAGTTCCAGCAGGGGATAATTTATCTAATCAAACAGCTGATCTCCTACATATTCCACTGTATTCAGTCTTTTCATGTTAATAAAATTTGAATATGCAAAGATCGTATCAATTCTTTTTTGGGGGGTGGGGGGGATGGACTTTCCCTCCTTGTTGCCCAGGCTGGAGTGCAGTGGCACGATCTTGGCTCACTGCAACCTCCGCCTCCCGGGTTCAAGTGATTCTCCTGTCTCAGCCTCCCGAGCAGCTGGGGCCACAGGCACCCACCACCACGCCTGACTAATTTTTGTATTTTTAGTAGAGACGGGGTTTCACCATGTTGGCCAGGCTGGTCTCAAACTCCTGACCTCAGGTGATCCCCCTGCCTCGGCCTCCCAAAGTGCTAGGATTACAGGCGTGAGCCACCGCGCCCGGCCTGATTCTTTAATATGTTACAAATCTCAAAATAAAAATCTCAGAAATCTAGGTATGTGTGTGTAATTTTTATTTATAAAACAGAATCCGAGAGGATTAAAAAGACTTAAAAACAACAACAACGATAACAAAACACAACTTCTCCTGCATAACTGTCAGTGCCGGAATTTCAGGGTCAAACATTTGATCTGAAATTTGGTATCCACTTTGCTCCTAAACTGAGTCTCCAATTGCCCACTTAAAATCTTTATCCACTGAGCTTTTGCGGGTGGCGGCGAGCGCGGAGAGGACACCATGAAGGCCTCGGGCACACTACGAGAGTACAAGGTAGTGGGTCGCCGCCTGCCCACCCCCAAATGCCACACACCGCCCCTCTACCGCATGCGAATCTTTGCACCTAATCATGTCGTTGCCAAGTCCCGCTTCTGGTACTTCGTATCTCAGTTAAAGAAAATGAAGAAGTCTTCAGGGGAGATTGTCTACTGTGGTCAGGTGTTTGAGAAGTACCCCCTGCGGGTGAAGAACTTCGGGATCTGGCTGCGCTGTGACTCCCGGAGCGGCATCCACAACATGTACCGGGAACACAGGGACCTGACCACCGCAGGCGCTGTCACCCAGTGCTACCGAGACATGGGTGCCTGGCACCGCGTCCGGGCCCACTCCATTCAGATCATGAAGGTGGAAGAGATCGCGGCCAGCAAGTGCCGCCGGCCGGCTGTCAAGCAGTTCCACGACTCCAAGACCAAGTTCCCGCTGCCCCACCGGGTCCTGCGCCTTCAGCACAAGCCACGATTCACCAACAAGAGGCCCAACACCTTCTTCTAGGTGCACGGCCCTCGCCCGGGTGTGCCCCAAATAAACTCAGGAATGCCCCGGTGGAAGAAAAAAAAAAATCTTTATCCACTGACACATAACTTGGAGGACTATGGTGAGAATTAGTGAGGCCTGACCTGTCTGGTACACAGTGACTCAATTTCAGGCTTTGAATCAGTTAATCCTATCAGAATGCTACAAGTCAGAGTATCCTGGCAAGAAATTTACTATTGGCCATAATAATGAATAACGGCCCTGCGTTTAAAGCCTAAGGTGGATCAGATGAGAAGCGGGTCACAAACCTAAAGAGATGATCTATATAATCTACTTGTTCTTGGACATCCATCACTACAGGAGAAAATTTTTGTGTCTCAGTTATCAGTGCCATCAAGAGCAATGATTATTTTCCATATTGTAATCAGAGTAATCCTAACAAAGCACAAATATAATCATCTTTACCTTTCCCCTTTAACAGCTTATTGGGTTTTTTGTTTTGTTTTGTTTTGTTTTTTATCACAGCCTCCTTTATTCTGCCCTTTGCAGACACTAGTCATATTCCTTTGAGCCTTGGCACAAGCTGGTTTTTCTGCCTGTTGGCTCTTAAATCCCAACATCACTAGCAAACTCCTAAATACTCCTGTTGCTTCCAGGAAGCCTGACCTCCAGATAGCTTGGTGCGCAGGAGAATACCTCCCCATTATAGGATCTCTGTACAAGGTTTTTCTCCTAATCCTTTACACTTTCTCCATTCATTCTCCTTGCTATTCCTAGAACCTGCCAGTCCAGGTCCTGCCCTAGGGTCTTTGGACTGGCTGTTTTCCTGGCCTGGAATACTCCTCCCCATGGCTAACTTCCCTACCTCCTTCAAATCTTTGCTTAAATGTCACTTTCTCACTGACCTGACTACCCAATTTTAAATCACATCTGAACCCCTACCCACCCCCATCATGCACTCTCCTGATTTCCCTTACTCTGGTCTTTCTCCCACCATAATACTTAGGTCACCTTTGAACACATAATATACTTTCCTATTTATCAATTGTATTGTTTATCATATTGTATTTATTGTTCTATTTCATAATTTACAGCCCCCTAGAATGTGACCTTAATGGTGCAAGATTTTTTTTTTTTTTTTGGTCTGTCTAGGTCACTGTTGTATCTCAAAAGCCTAGAATAAAAAGGATATCTCTGAAATGAATGAGTTGCTTAAGGACCTATACACAAGACATTCAAGAGGAAAGAGAGAAAGCTCACACTTCCCGGACCTGAACAATATCTGTGAGTTAAAATGTGAATGCAGAAAAGATCTATGGAAAAAAAAATAGCTGCTGTAAACTTAAGGTAGCAAATTAGAAGGTGTCATCAACTAAGCTCAGCAGAAAAAGCAAATCTTACAGCTACATCGACCAATTATGAGCCTCTAATCACTGCCAGGACCTCACACACATTATCCCAGTTAATTCTCACACAAGACATAACAACTGCAGGATGAGGTTCTCACACCCATTTCACAGATGAGCAACCTAAGATTAGCCTGGAAGCTACAGGAGTGCACAGACCCTACCCGTTCCCATCCTGCCATCATACCACCAGCATCCAGCGATATGCTGGCGGGCAGTAGGTGTAGAATATATAGAAGCTGCATAAAATTAAAAAAAATATATGCTCAGAGAGGTTAACACACTTGACCAAGACCACTTATCCAGTAAATAGCAAAATACAGGATTTGAACTCAGATCATTTTATTTAAAAACCAGTGCTCTTCCCACCACACCATATTTCTTCTAACTAAAGTTATAAAACATATACGGACCTACAAAAATGCAACAGTCAGGCCAACGATCTACCACAGTCATTCCTCAGGGCCTCTTAATAGAGAAAAATATAAATTGATATTCCTAATTAGTGTCACCTCAATAATCAAGCAACAATCATGTTTCATTTGATCTCTTTAATATTGAGACAGGCAAAGTACATTCTAGAGACAATTACAACAAAATAGATAAGTTTAAAGTTTAGCACCAAATGTTTAGCCTTCAGACAATTCAAAAGTCATTTTCACAGAAATAGTACACAGACATTACAGTATGAGTAGATTCCTGCTTCTACTTAGCTGCTCACTTGGGCAGTGCCCTTTGGAGCACTGGCCTTTGAAATGCTAATTCACTGGCTGAACTACTGTTCACCTGCTCTTTAGCCTTAACAGGTCTGTGGCTTCACATTGGGTAGCCACAGCAGTCCCTAAGAGAAAAAAGGAGCTCCAGCAACCAAGCTATTTAATTGCAAAAACCACGATTACTTTTGCACCAACCTAATAACCTAATAACTTGACTCCAGAGGATGGATGAAACCAGGAGAAGAGAGGGGGAGCCTCTCTCCCCAGCCTTGGGCTAGGAGACACCTAAGGTCTGTAAACCTGGCATTGTTAGAACCTACAAGGAGAACCAAAGGATTTAAATGAATAATTCATCATCCCAAACTCACAGTCACTAGAAGTATCTATGTAATTGTGGTTAAAGTACTTCAAATGTGTCCTTCTGCTTCATATTTTACTGTAAGATACCAGGTAATAGAATCCATTCTCTAATTCACTTTACACAAACAGAATCAGCCCAAATGTTTGCTGCCAATTCTTTCTTACATTTCCTATTGCTAAGCACAGAAAGGGCTGGAAACTGCCGGTATTGAGAAATTTTATTCATTTCAATTCTACAAATTTCTAGAGGCCCTACACAGAGACTGAAAGCCTGTAGTCACAGACGAGATCCATCCCAAAGATGTACTTCCTTTAGCCTCAATATTATTGTTACTTAATGATTTCTGATTCAAGCCAGTATGTAAAACCTAGGGATGGTTCACATATAAACCTAGATTTTAAGCTTCACTAGGAAAATCAAAGGATCTGGAGCATGCACTCCCAAATAGGAAGAAGAGAATGGGTGGTGGCTTCCCTCATGAGATACAACACAAACTTTCGAAACAGTTGAACTGGCCTACCTCAATAATGAATTTTACTTTCCTGGTCACTGGCTGTATGGAAGGCCCAGTATTGGAATGTAGGGGGTTGGGGGTGAGGCAGAATCTGAGATGAATAAACAAACTTGTATGAGAATTGAAAATTTTAGGCTGGGCACTCTGGGAGGCTAAGGGGAGCAAATAGCTTAAGCCCAAGAGTTCAAGACCAGCCTAGACAACGTGGCAAAACCCCTTGTCTACAAAAAAAATACAAAAAATTAACCAGGCATGGTGGCACGTGCCTGTAATCCCAGCTACTGGGGAGGCTGATGTCCTTGAGCCCAGAAGGCAGGGGTTGCACCTGAACCCCATCCTGGGTGACAGAGTGTGTCGCTGTCTCAAAAAAGAATGAAAGAAAGAAAAGTTAGACAAATACATCTAAAAGTAACATATGAAAACTATGATACCTGCTAGGAGAGACACAAAAACCGTATCAATGTGCATTAGGTGTGTTGGGGGGAGAAGCAGGTATGGAAGAGAAATACACAAAGTGTATCCTCCCCAACCTACTTCTCATCCTCTCTGGCTGTCCCTTCTATGACTCATCAAGCACTTATAAAGTCAACTCATCATGACATCCTGCAAATTCCACCTCTTGAATAAGTTTTGTATAGGGTCCTTTGGTATCCCATATTCAAAAAGACAGTTCAGATCCTCAACACCCTCATTCTATTTGACTTCACAGCAGTCTCCTAACTGGTCTTCCACCCTCCAATGCATCCTCCACATAGCTGCCAGTGACCTATTGAAAATTCAAGTCAGGCCACAAGACTTCCCAGTTTAAAACTTTCACTGGGTTCCCTAGTAATTTGTAATACTCAGCCTCACTTGAGAATAAACTGAGGGGCATTTTTTAAATGACCTATGCTTGATCCTCACCTTCACATGTTTTTATTAAATTAGTTGGTGTGGGGCCTACATGTCTACATTCTATTCCAAGTGATTCTGATGTTTTATCAAGTTGAGAATCACCGTTTTACCGGGCAAGTTCCAAGATCATTAGCTTTGCCTTAATGCCCTCCACAATTTCTCCGTCTCCGGCACACCTATGAACATTCCCTGTAAATTCCAACAAGGAACCCGCTCCTGGTAGCATCCTGTGCATATATCTACCTCCTGCCCTGAATTCCCTTTATTATAATTATCTTTACCACTAGTCTGACAGCAGTGACTTGGGTCTATCTCCCTTGTAACTCAAATGCCTGCAACATAGTGAGCACTAAATAAGAGTGGATGAAGACAGCAGAAGAAGATGGACCTGGAAGAGGAGGCGAGACCTGAAAGGCAAAGCTGTGAAGGGAGAAAGGGAGAAAGGGAGAATGCTTGTAAAGCTGGAAAATCAGAAAGCACTTTTTGGGCTAGCAAAATGTTGGTGATCATAATTTGTCAAAGCTTTCTTCAGGCTAGAAAAAGCAATCTAGTGGCCTGAGTAAATACACCAAAGGGATTTAAGCCAATTATTCCCTGCCCAGTAGGGGTGTCAGATTCATTTGTTAAACTACAAGCTCTCTAGAGAAACTAGATCTCAGAATGCAAGTAACTGTTTTATTATAATTATCATAATACCCCTCGTTTCCCTCTCACTCCAAATCACAACAATTGAAATGAAAAAGAAGTATGTGTTGTTCAGTTGCTAAATAGTCTTTTTATAACCTTTTCTGATGTAGTTTGGATTATTTCAGAAATAGTAGTTCTCCACAGTGGTTTCTGCTGCTTACATCAAATGAGTCATGCTGTGGGGCTCTCACTCTTTCCCCTGAGAGTTTACACCATAGTTGAATAGACTTAACTATTAGTCATTTTCCTTCATATTAAGCCGAGAGTTTTGTTTAATCTAATTAGTCCGCCTTCTCTATACAATTCTAAACAACCTCAGTCCTTACAAGAATATAGGTATGCCCTTCCTACATCTGCAGAAACGTGTGCCTCCTATTTACTGCCAGGACAAGCTGACCATAGTTCATTCTTAAATTTTCCCATGTGAGCCAGGGATTCCAATTCCGAACCTTCTCCTTCCCACCTCCCACAAAAGCGTTTCAGTTTGCTGGCACGATGGAGCGTAGTGTTATTTCCGAGCGTTTGCTGCTGGATCAATGGTGTTTTCTCATTAGTTTTATTTTGCTTTTGATTTATAAGCACCAAAATGGTACAGAGTATATATACACCAGAAGCATGTGTAATGTGATCAAATTCACCATGACTTTTGTGCTTTTATTTGCCTTTATGAAACCAATCTCAGGCTTCGAGACCCATGATTACAAACTGTTTCTTCACAGACCCCTTACAACGTTCCAAGCAAATGTAATACTTTCCAGCACTTTTTTCCTCTTTTTTAAGATGTTCATAGCTCCAAATGTCAGGCACGCCGTGCAATGAAAACTATCCCTCAGCTGATAAATTATTCATTTTTCAGGAGTTTGCAATTTGAAATGGCACTAACAGCTGAATACCTGAAGCACCCCCAAAAGACATGAAGAGCAATAACATGCAAAGCTTTTTCTGCATACATTTTAAAGGTTAAGCGCCATTAGACATCTATGTTTATCAAGAGATGCGCTCCCTGAACTTATTTCTTCTAATTAATCTGCGCCCAATAAATATTACTAACAAAGCAAAGTGATAAAGGAGGCTAATCAAACTAATCTCTTCCCTTTAACTAACTTCATCAGGTTAAACAAGGTCCTTTGCTGATATTCTCCACTTTCTCCTGTCTGATGACGAGTTGTAGGTGAGTAAGGTCAAAAGCAGGGGTGATCAAACTAGGACTCTTGAACAATCTGGCCCACTGCACGTATTTTTAAATAAAGTTTTATTGGAATAGCGTTTTACCCATTTATTTTGTATTGGCTGTGGCTACTTTCTTGTTACAGTGGCAGAGTTGAATAGCTGTGATAGAGACCCACAAAGCCAACAATATTTACCATATAGCTCTTTACAGAAAACATTTGCTGACCTCTGGTCAAAAGGCATGCAAAATGTATAAGGCTTTTAAAATGTTAGCGCCAAGTAGGGCTTTAGCTAATGTATATCAATGTGTTCATTTACTCTAAAAAAAAGAAAAAGAAAAAAAAAAAAAAACCTTGCATTTAAAAGTGTGTTATCTAGAACACCATCTGTGTTACAGTTCCAGAGGAAACTGCAGCTCTAAGATTGTTCCTCAAGCTGGTAGATGCTTCATTTTGATAACAATAATCACCATGTGTTTCAGTTATTTACTGCTGTGTTAAAAACCCCTTCAAAAATGGCTTAAGGCAAAGATTTCTTTGCACATGATTCTTCCCTCCAGGCCTCAGCTAGAAGATTTTAAACTCCACCTCCCATGTGGTCACTCATATGGCTTATAGTCATGAAGAAGAGGCTGGACTCTGGCTGGAATGCCAAGATGGCTTGGCTCATATATCTAGCTCCTCACCTGGGACAGCTGCAACAGGTGTGGGCTGGCTGAGTATTTCTCCCTCTCTGTGGGGTCCCTTCAGCAGGGCAGCTGAGCATCTTACTATGATGACTCAATATGTCAGAGAGTGAAAGTAGAAGCTTCCAGGCTGCTGAAGGGCCAGGCCCAGAGCTGGTGTACTACCACTTCTGCACCCTCCTATTACTGATCAAAGCCAGTCAGGGGACTAACCCACATTCAAGGAGTGGGGAAACGGACTGCACCTTGATGAGAGGAACTGTAAAATATTTTGGCCATGATTTCCAATTTACCACACCATGATGATGAGTAAAGTGACAACATGATCACAATGACAAAATCTTGAAAGCAGACCTTACTGCTGACAATTTATAATCAAATTGACAAATAAGAACAAGAAAGCCTAATTAAAAAAATGGAAATCATTTTATAGTGAAACACTAGTCACACAGAAATCAAAAATTTCCAAATTGATGTGGTTTTTTTAAATTGAAATTAGAAGCCATTCTAAAAGCCACTCAGTGCTTCTCAATTCTTACACAGTGTGTAAGCTGTGACTGTGACATAACTTTCCTCCATGACTCTAGGGCCTGAAGATGACTATCAATGAGGGGCATAGTAACTACAATGAACCTGGATAACTCTGGACCTGATGCCCACTGGCATCTCTTGGGCCCTCTGGCTGCTGTGCATTTTGAGCTCTCTTGCCTGCTCTTTTCAGCTGTTCTGCCTCTTCTCTGGACAGGGAATCATGAGTGTGTGTTTTAGGTCCTTCCCCATCACCTATTCACCTTTTTGCTCTAGGCAGGTCATCTACTCTGACCCTTGGATTTTTTTTTTTTTTAATCTGAGAAGTGAGGAGGATAAAAATTATGTTGCCTACACTTAGAATATTCAGGAACAAATGAGATTAAGAAGATAAAGTGTTTAAACTGGCTGGGCATAGTGGCTCACACCTGTTATCCCAACACTTTGGGGAGCCGAGGCAGGGGGATCATCTGAGGTCAGGAGTTCGAGACTAGCCTGCCCAACATGGCAAAAACCCCATCCCTACTAATAATGCAAAAATTAGTCAGGCATGGTGGCACATGCCTGTAATCCTAGCTACTCGAGAGGCTGAGGCACAAGAATCGCTTGAACCTGGGAGTCAGAGGTTGCAGTGAGCCGAGATCGCACCACTGCACTCCAGTCTGGACGACTGAGTGAGACTCCATTTCAAAAAAAAAAAAAAAAGAAAGATAAAGTGTTTAAATCATTATTCAAGTATTCAAGTGAAAGGTATCACAATCACTGTGGTAATTAATTAAGATAAAATTAATTTTACTGATAAAAATAAAATATTAACAAAATTAATATACCATAAAATAGTTTATAATAATGGCTAATGTTTATTTAGCATTTACTATGTGCAAGGCATAGTACTAAACACCTTACATTGGTTAACCTGCTTTTGTCTTTACAGCAATCCTATAATTATCATCTAATACTCCAGACAACAAAAACTGAGACATAAAGTGATAAGGCAATCTGCTTCTGGTTTTACAGATATTACACAGAACTACGATTTCTCTTTCCCAATTCGCACAGCTGATTTCAAGAGCTTGTGAAAGGTCTATCATATTTCTAACAAAATTTCTCCCTTCCAAACCCCATATTAATTAGAAGGGCAGTATCTATCTCTCCTAACCTCTGCTCCAACCTTCTGTTCCAAAGCTTTCACAAGCAACATCAGTGGTTCTCAATTGGGTGATTTTGCCCCCAGGGGACAGTTCTCAATGTTGAGAGACCACTGGGTTGTCACAACTGGACTGTAAGCTGCTTCCTGAGTAGAATTCCTTGATAAGAAAAATCATCTCAATAGGTCAAAAATGTTAAATAGCTGATTTCTCCATACATTAAGTATTACTCTGTGTGTGTGTGTGTGTGTGTGTGTGTGTGTGTGTGTGTGTGTGTGTACAGAGAGAAAGAACGGAATGAAAACTGAACCTCACAGGACTTTACATTCAGGATCTCATTTAAACATCACAGGAATCTGTGAGAGCTATGAGCATTGCCAAAGGCTCAGAATTCTCCTACCTATTCTCAATTCTCCTCCCAGGAGAATTGAGAAAATTGCTCCTGGTAGGCAAGGGAGCCATTATTTAAGGCAAATCTGGTTACTAACACCATGTACTATTTTAGAGAAAACATTTAAGTTATGGTTTAATAATCATTTTATGTATTACCTTACACTCCCATCGGTCTTAAAATAAATCCAAATATGTTAAATCATATAAACAATAAAGGGGTTTTTTTTCTTAAATGGAAGAAGTTTACCAGGAAATATTTTATTAAAAAGCTTTAATCTATACAGGGACTTCAACGAATCACGTAGGAATCCTATTGCTGTAATTTTGACAAAATGGAAGCATATAGGGAAAAGCCCTATTGAAGTTCCTTTCTTCCCTGCAATTCTATGTTGACCATCACCCTCCAATAACAGCCTTACTTTACAAATGTACCGTCCTTCACTATCTGCAGCTATGGATATTGATGAAGGAAAGTGTAGACTTAATTACATGTTTCCAATGTAAAACTATCATCTGCTTTAAAAGAAAAATAAAACTGACCAGAGATAACGAGCTAAAAGCAGACATTTGTGCTTTTATTTACCAAAGTCTTTGGTGTTGCAAGTCTATATCGGCTGGTGCAAAGAAAATTTCAGTTAAGCTGTTTAGACAGCGAGTTTATAACTTGATCAGGAGGTTGTATCAAACCTTCAATGCACTATTTGTGGAAAAATATATACACATTTTGTCCTAGTAGAGAACAGTAGTACCCAATTCAAGTTTAATGAATAGATGTCCCAATAATATATGTGTTTCCCTACATACTCTCCTATACCAAGCCCAGCAAATCAAACCCTTTATAAGACCTCCAGGGCCCCATGATGTGTCTCCTGGACCTTATTTTGTCCTTTGAACACACTAGGCTCCTCCTTGCACTAAGGTCTTCACACTCATTCCCCCATCTGCCTGGATGCTCTGAACTCCATTTTTTCATAGCTGGACCCTTCCCATTCTTCGGCTCAAGTGTTGTATCTCACTCAGTAACACCTTCCTTGACATATGACAAACCAAACCAAGACCTATCCTCTCCCTTCATATCCTCTCTTACTCTCATATTACATCATGCTGTTTTACGATCTTTGCAGCATTTATCACTCTCCAAAGTCACACCGTTCAGTGACTTGTTGCCCACAGCCATGTCTTGCTGCACTGCTCCTTTCTCCACAACATCCCAACTAGAATATAAAGTCTGTGGTAACAGGAATCTGGATCTGGCTTATTGGAGGCACAATGTAGTCATGTGCTGAATGAAAAGTATTATTACTTTTAAATGAACTGTTATTGAAATTTGTTTTAAAAGATAAGTATAGATATTAGAGGAGTTTCTATCAACCTAAAATCACTGTAGATTAAAGGTTTAAATGACTTTTTTTAGTGACAAACAATGGCATTTTATTTTTCTCTCACTCCTTTATAAGCATCTTAAAAAGGTTTAAGTATATGTTTCTCTATATATTTATCTTAACACAAAAAAAAACTAAGAAAACATACTTGGTTTAGTAGATTTGTTATACTTTCCATACTTTTAGCTTAAAAGGAATAGATTGTGTGCTATTTTTTAAACTGATGATTTAAGTACTTAGTGTATCTTAAAGCCACATTTAATAACTGTAGTTATTGTAAATAACTGCCACAGTACTATGTTGATTTTTGAAAACCTATTGCAAATTGTACAGTGAATTTAAAACTTTTGTGAGAGAACAAAACTAAGTTGTAATGTCTTTTGTAGTAAGGCACTGAACTTCATTGTTTTAAACTGATTCTGGATTCCACATTTTTAACAGATATTAACAAAAAGATAAGTTTAAATAAAACTATCTGAACTTCACGATTAAAAAGTGAAATTACAAGACTGAGGAAAGATAAATTTGGAGGGAATTTTTAAAATGCCATGTTAAAAACAAAGGATTACTTATAAGGTACTGAATATACTTTAGGTCCCTTCTTAACATGGTTTTCTCCTTCACTCTAAATTTTAACAATCTGTTGGTGGTTCAGTTTTAGAATAATGCTTTTTCACAAAGGTCAATTTTAAAAAATGTTTCAGTGTCAAGCAGTCTAGCCTCCTTAAACCTCTATCAGCCTGGTCCCTTGTACCACATCTACTCCATAACTTCCAACTAGCCTCTTAACAGATCTCAAGGCCACTCTGGCTGGCCTCCCTCCAAAGAATTTTTCCACCATGCCACCTCATTGCTCTTTTAAAAATGTAAATGTCTTCCTATAGCAGCTTAAAAATAAGTCAGTGATTCCTGCAGTTCATAGAATAAAAACCAAGATTTTGAACAAGGTTTATGAAGCCTTGTCTTAGCCAGTCTCCACCACTTAGCCAGGTGCATTTATTTTTATCATGTCTGTAATCTCAGCACTTCGGGAGGCCAAGGTGGGTGCAGACCTTGAGCCCAGGATTCTGAGACCAGCCTGGGCAACATGAGGAAACCCCATCTCTAAAAAAAAATACAAAAATTAGCCGGACGTGATGGCACGTGCCAGTAATCCCAGCTACTAGTGATGCTGAAGTGGGAGGATCACCCGAGCCCAGGAGGCAGAAGGTGCAGTGAGCCGAGATCGCGTCACTGCACTCCAGCCTGGATAACAGAGTGAGACCCTGTGTCCAAAATAAATAATAATAATAGCTAAAAATAAGTGCATGTAAAAACTGGTAAAATCTAAATAACACATGTAGTTTAGTTAACAATACTGTGCAAATGTTAACTTCCTGGTTTTGATAATGTACTGTGATTATGTAATATATGAATATTAGGAAAACTGAATGAAAGCTACATGGAAAATTCCTGTATGATTGTTGTAATGTCTTTTAAGTGTAAAATTATTTCAAAATAGAAAAAATAAATCACTCCCTCAGGAAAGCTGTGGATTACTTTTCAGAACAGATGAGCCACTTGGCTGCTTATTTTCTTCCCTTAAGTACTTGTTACTGTTAGAAAATGTAAATTTTAAAAATTAATGTTAAATATTTGGCTATGCCACTAGAGTTTAAGCTTTTTAGGGGCAGGGATCATATTGCTTTCAATCCACATTTTATCCTCAGTAGTTAACTCAATGCTTGGCACAGGAAATGTGTCCAATAAACATTTATTAATGGGACTGTGAAAGACATGAATGAGCCAATCAGTCAATGTCCCTTGAAATCATAAATGTATATAAATATGCATATTTACATTTTAAAAAGATTCTGCTCAAATTGTGAAGTTAATGGGATAATATATGCCAACAGAGATCCAAACAAAGATGCTTCTAATTTGGAAATGACACAAACTAATGAGAAAAAAAGGCATAATAGCAACTAATAACATTTACTGAATATTTAATCCTATTATTCAAAATGCTTTACAAAGTTATTTCCTTAGTCCTTGTGATAACTATATCAAGTGTGTGCTATATTTATCTTCATTTTACAGATGAGAGACACATAGAGATTTGTACCCTGCCCGTGGTCAGAGTAATTATACAGCAGAAGCAGGACTTGAACACAAGCACTCTGCTCCAGGGTCCACATTCTTTATGCATTACTTCCTGCCTAGAGACAAAGTCTGAGAAGATTGCTTGAGAGCATCCTAAACACTAGCTTTGAATTCTGAAGATAGATTACAGGCTGGTGTAGGCCCACACTGTTTAAAATTTTTATATTCCCACCACTTCACACAGAACTTTCCACATAGCAGACACACACACACACACACACACAGAGAGAGTTTAGTGAAGAAATAAGTGAAGCTAAAGCAAACTGAAGAAAAAAGAAAATACTTAATTTTAGGTTAAAGAATTGGTTCTAAAATGGCATCTCCATCCAATCACAGGACCTTTCTCTTTAATTCTTCACTTCATGATAGAGGCTGGCTTGGAGTTTCTGAATTAACAAGAAACACATCTACGTAGGCAGGAGGGGATGGGGCTCCCAACCAAGTCAAGGTTACTTGAAATGGGTCAGGTACAGCTGGGTGTGGTGGCTCACGACTATAATCCCAGCACTTTGGGAAGCCAAGGCTGGCAGATCACTTGAGCTCAGGAGTTCGAGACCAGCCTGGGCAAGATGGTAAAACCATCTCTATAAAAAAATATAAAAATTAGGCAAGAAGGCCGGGTGTGGTGGCTCATGCCTATAATTCCAGCACTTTGGGAGGCTGAGGCAGGTGGAATCACCTGAAGTCAGGAGTTCGAGACCAGCCTGGCCAACATGGAGAAACTCGGTCTCTACTAAAAAAAAAAAATATATATATATATATATATATATATATAATAGCCAGGTGTGGTGGTGGGCACCTGTAATCCCAGCTACTTGGGAGGCTAAGGCAGGAGAATTGCTTGAACCCAGGAGATGGAGTTTGCAGTGAGCCAACATGGTGCCACTGCACTCCAGCCTCGGTGACAGAGTGAGACTCCATCTCAAGAAAAAAAAAAAAAGATTAGCTAAGCATGGTGGCGCGTGCCTGTAGTTCCAGCTACTAGGGAGGCTGAGGTGAGAGGATGACTTGAGCCCAGGAAGTGGAGGTTGCAGTGAGCGGAGACTGTGCCACTGCACTACTCCAGCCTGGGCAGCAGAGCCAGACCCTGTCTCAAAAAAGAAAGGGAAAAGAAAAAGAAGTAGATCAGGTACATAGAAACAGAATCAGAGGAAAATTAAAGAAGTTAAGAATGTTAAGGGAATAAAACCAGGAGATCACACAACAGTAGAATCAAATACCACCAGACTATTACAAATAATAAGAATTAGTTCACAAATACTTTTGATAATTGTTCCATCCTTAGAGTTTAGGGCCTATTCCCAAATAGAGATAACAAACAGGTCATACTTTGGAACTGTTTAAAAAAGCAAGTCCTACTATACTCAATAAAAAATGCTTTGAAATGTACACATGTGTTGATTTTGTGACAGAGTCTTAATCTTACTAGGTAGCTACAGCTCTGCTGGGAGCAATTAATTCAAAAAGCCACAGAAACTCCACAATGAGGCTAAAGGATCAGTAAAATAGCTGGAATACTTTCCTTGCTTCAGACAGCTGGATGCTGCTAATTTAGCTACTTTAAAGTGAGGGGAGGAAGGAAGAGGGAGTAATTTTGCCACACCTCTATTAATTTAGAGAAAAGAGAAACAATGAAGGCTGATAAACATGGCTACATGTTTATCATGTAAACATACAGGTTACTTTCAGATTGCATATACTAAAGGGACTCTAACCAAAGAACTAGGGTAAGCAGAAATTGCTTTTTGTTTTGGTTTAGGTGTTTTTTGTTTGTTTGTTTGTTTGTTTTGAGACAGAGTCTCTCTCTGTCACACGGCTGCAGTGCAGTGATGTCATCCTAGGTCACTACGGCCTTAAACTGGGCTCAAGCAATCCTCCCTCTTCAACCTCCCAAGTAGCTAGGACTACAGATATGTGCCACCACAACTGGCTGTTTTTTTTCCTTGTTTTAACAGCTTTAGTGAGATATAATTCAAATACCATAAAGTTTTCCCATTTAAAGTATACAATTCAATGGTATTTAGTATATTATGTTTATACTCAGTACCAACACTCTAATCTAACTTAAGAACATTTTTGAGGCCAGGCGCAGTGGCTCATGCCTGTAATCCCAGCAATTTGGGAGGCCACGGCGGGCGGATCACCTGAGGTCGGGAGTTCGAGACCAGCCTGACCAATATGGAGAAACCCTGTCTCTACTAAAAACACAAAAAAATCAGCCAGGTGTGGTGGCACACGCCTGTAATCCCAGCTACTAGGGAGGCTGACGCAGGAGAATCGCTTGAACCCAGGAGGCGGAGGTTGCGATGAGCCAAGATCGTGCCATTGCACCCCAGCCTGGGTAACAAGAGCAAAACTCCATCTCGAAAAAAAAGAACATTTTCATCATCCCAAGCAATTTATCTTTTAAAGGATACTTAAATGATAGAGATAACACTCATAATCTAAAACAAAAACAAAAAGACATTTTTATTTTACTTTCTAAAAATTTTTGTGCAGATGAGGTCTTGCTATGTCGTCCAGGCTGATCTTGAACTCCTGTCCTCAAATGATCCTCCTGCCTCAGTCTCCCAATGTGCTGGAATTACAGGCGTGAGCCACCACACACGGCAAAAACCAAAATCTTTTTAATAAGATATGTTTCTGGTGTAAACTGACTCTGCCTACTGAAATGTATGCATTTTAATAATATAAGAAAGTTATCCTTTCCTTTCCTAACTTTTTTGGGAAGATCTCGCCAATTTCTGCAAGATGCAATCATTTGCCCTGCTTTCAACATCATCATTTTCCTATTCCTTTAAAAAAATGTTTTTGGCTGGCACGGTGGCTCACACCTGTAATACCAGCACTTTAGGAGGCTGAGGCGAGTGGATGATTTGAGGTTCAAAGTTCGAGACCAGCCTGGCCAACATGGTGAAACCCCGTATTTATTAAAAACACAAAAATTAGCCAGGCATGGTGGCAGGGGCCTGTAATCCCAGCTACTCGGGAGGCGAGGCAAGAGGATTGCTGGAACCCCAGAGGTGGAGGTTGCAGTGAGCCAAGATCACACCACTGCACTCCAGCCTGGGCGACGAGTGAGACTGTCTCAAAAAAACTAAAAAATATATTTTTTTCCTGCAAGATAATTCCTGGTCATATCAATGGCCACTCACTCTCTTTCTCACCAAGCTCACCCCCCACCTTCAGCTTTCTGAAGAGGCACTGTATTA
This sequence comes from Pan paniscus, assembly GCF_029289425.2. Classification (NCBI taxonomy): domain Eukaryota; kingdom Metazoa; phylum Chordata; class Mammalia; order Primates; family Hominidae; genus Pan; species Pan paniscus. Next base: position 115,858,441 of record NC_073260.2, on the reverse strand, counting down.
CTGTGTTTACCTACAGTAAATTTCTATAGTTCCTTCCTGTGAGCTGCTCAATAAAATGTATGTAAGAGGCAACCGTACAAACAGAGGAAACACCTTCTACTATCCATTCTACCCAAGCCAAATTAATTTTAAATGTGTAATTCTAAGAAGCCTTTTTTTAACCACTTTAGACTAAAGCAGATATGCTTTATATTTCCCCTCTTGATCTTCAATTTAATGCCCGGAAGCAAGGGTTTATAAGAACTCCTACATATAGGACTTTGCAGAGAAGCAAGCTGGAGACTTTAACCTGCTACAAGAAAACCTGGCTTATCCACCACCCAAATTTTGATAACCTCTAGGTCAAATTAAAAAAAAAAAATTAGCACAGTGCTTCACACGTGCTCAATAAAACTGCTTGCTAAATCTTGTTGAATAATGATATAATAACAGCTAACATTCACGAAACACGTACCTTGTGTTATCTGCTAATCTATGAGTTTTCTTTTAACTCAGCAAATCCTCGCAAAACCCAGGAGTATTATATCATGACCATCACCGTCATCCACATTTTAAAAATAGGAAAACTGAAGCAAAGAGCAAGATTGATCAAAATGACAAAGATATGGGAAACTGAGGCTAAGAGCATGATTTACCAAATCCCAGCCAGACTTCAAAACCAGACTATGGCTTCAGAGCTCACATTCTTAACCATTACTCTATGCTGCCCATCAGGAAATACTTAAGATAGCAAATGATTATCTTACAACACAGATGTCAGTCTATGTTCTAATGTCAAAGAAATAAAGAAACTCCATGGTCTACAGTGATATAATACCAAAGGGGGTTGAGGAGGGACTCACTGCTTCCATAAAAGACAGAAATATTGTGAGTATAGGCCAGGCGTGGTGGCTCACGTCTGTAATCCCAGCACTTTGGGAGGCCAAGATGGGTGGATCACGAGGTGAGGAGATCAAGACCATCCTGGCTAACATGGTGAAACCCCGTCTCTACTAAATATACAGAAAATTAGCCGGGCGAGGTGGCGGCCACCTGTAGTCCCAGCTACTCCGGAGGCTGAGACAGGAGAATAGCGTGAACCCAGGAGGCGGAGCTTGCAGTGAGCCGAGATCACGCCACTGCACTCCAGCCTGGGCGACTGAGCGAGACTCTGTCTCAAAAAAAGAAAAAAAAAGAAAGAAATATTGCAAGTATATAGTGACTACAGCAAGGCTCTTTAACAATAAGGAAGGAGAAGGAAGAAGTATTCACGATCTGAAGTGGAAAAATGACAAAAAGCAACAAGTAAATGGATGAACTAAACCATCTGAGGAATTAAATTATGAAGAGTGTGTCTCTACAATTTAAAAAAAATGTTCTATTTCTGAGATCAGGTAAACATTCAGGTTTAATTATAATGACCACAGTGTAAACTCAGGTCTAGAATGTAACAGTATGCTACAAGTGATTTCGTTAGAGTGAAACTGGTCTGACAAAGAAGATGCTAACAGTAGGTTCTTGGTCTGCTTTTAGTTTTTCTTTTTTAAAGACTGGTAAATAGCAAACGAAATTTATGTATAAAATACAACTAACAGAAGCTATTATGAAAACTCATCCAGAAGAAAAACATTCACCTGAGGATTACATTACCATAATCTATATGAATCTTTAATTTGCATGCATCTTACAGCCGAATGGTTCTCGGAGCACTACCTAAACCACAAAACTGGTTGGCCAGCCCTGAAGAAGAGCTTACTCACGCTGCTCGAACTGAAGTCGCATATGCCCTTCCCTGAGATCACAGCTCTACTGTCCAGACATGCATTCAAGAAACAACAAGCAAAATCATCTGGGCCATTCAAGACACCGGAATGAGCAGAAATCAGATACAAACACACGTCTAGCTTTTTAAAATAATAGTGGATATATAGGGCATTTTAAACTGGCAATGGCAAAGACTATAATCTTCTGCTGAGGGATATTATCACAATTTTCCAACCTAGGTTTGAACCAAGGCTTATAAGAGCCCTCCACCTTAATGCAACTTCACACCCAGTACTTTGCTATGACATTCTATACAGCAGATTACAACCCTGACTCTCAGGCTTTTTGGAGTTAATCATTTCAAAAGAGAGTGAGTTGGACACATTAAATTAACATGGCAAACTAGAGTGGTTTCTTTCCATTCCCACCCCCATATAGTCTTCTTTTTCAAAGGAGGACAAACATTTGAAAAAATTATTTCAGAGTTCTAAAATGGCTCTGACAAGCTACTATTAATAACTCTTGATCCTTTGGATCAATACAAAACACAGTTAGGTAAAAGGGAAAACAAAGAAGGCTAGATGTGCTAATGAAGGCATAAGAAAACCAATCAGTGACCCAGGCAATAAAAGCCTGAAAAATATTATCTTTATATATGATAGTGAATAAATCAAATTTTTCTTTAGTGTTACTTATAACTTTATTTTTATTTCAGTGTTTGAAGAAAAGGTAATGACAGTATTTGATAAGTTATAATCTGGATCCTATTTTACCAATTGTTTTTAAACATTTTTAGTGACTAAAATGATATCTCCGACTCTACCATGTGCTTTCACAAACCACAGGTATCTTCTGCTAGATTGCAAATGGATGTTCCTTCTTCTTTTAAAATGTACCTTAAAAGATATGGTTAAATTTTCCTCTTTCGTCAATAACTTTCAGAATACACATGCTATTCAAGAGTGCCAAATGAATCTGTGAAAAGGAAAATATACTACATGGAGGCTGATTAGACAAGGACAAAGCTAATCAAAATTGATTTGGCCAAGTTGAAGCCTGCTTCCTCTTTTTAGCTATAATGGGAGGGGTGAGAGGGAGTAGATTCTTTTTCAAGGGACATCTTAAGGTTGAAAGCTGGTATCACAAAACATACAGCATGATAAATATCTTAACTAAAAATTGCTAACAAGGGCCTTTGTGATTTCTTTTGTAAGACTACACAGCATAAGAAGTGTGATGAAGAAGAACGAGAGGAATATGGAGGAGAAAACCAGTAAGATGATGGTTATCTGCAGAAAAGATTGTTTTTTCAAACACAATTTTAAAAGTCTTCCTCTCTAAACTCCACATCTGTCTGCCACTTTTCACCAGAGAATTAAGCAAAGGCATCACTGCTCAGTAGAAGAACATTTTTAGTTATCTGGAAAGATAACTTCATGGAAGTACAATAATTATATCTAGTAACTTTAAGAAAAACTCTAGCTGTGATCTGACATTAAACTGGGCTCCCAGGGTCTAAATGGGCTTTTGCCAAAAATTAACAATGGTGAAACAACTTACTTTTGCACTCTAGCCAAACAAAAATAATAAAACAATAGTCTCAATTTCTCTTTAATAAACTAAATTTAGATTTCACCTTTAAAATAAGCTTTGACATAAATGGCTTTAAAATAACAAGAACATCTAACATTTGGGTCTTTTCCCAGTTAATTATTTGCTGGCATTAGACTCGAAATTCCTTGGCTTCACCTTAAGTTGACACTCCCAAGTGCTAATTAGGAAACTATATACATTATTAACCAGAGAATGTTGTGCTTAAAACATGCATGTTACATATGTATCTTATTATTAATGTTATTCCTTTCACTTCTCAAAATACCTCTTTAGAAAATAGAGCTCCTATTTCCATGAAGCAATTGGTGGCTCGTGAGGGAATTCCTGTCAAAATGCAATTAATAGAAAGGGGCCAAGATGACACAGGATACTTGTCTTGGAAACATCCTTAACATGAGTCAAATTTAATCTCACTGAAATAGTCAGTGGAGAGAAACGTTAATGACTGCAGATGTTACACATTTTACTCATACTAGGTGATTCCCAAAGAAAATGGCCAACTCACGTATGAACTAAACCACTACCAAGGAACCACACATGTCAGGGGGTACAAGGCCGAGACATGCCCTTCTCCAATACTATCTCTTCCAAAAAGCCACAGGACAGATGGGAAAATAAATGCAGGTAAACAAGGTAGACCTAATGATTTCCTAATTAGGAAGATGTGATCTTCTCATTAATTGTCAAGTTAATGGACCACAATAGCAGTTTCATAAATTGAGTCCAGTAATCCAAGCTTTGGTGTCTCTAGTCCACAGAATTCTCCTCATACTTCCAGACCCTTCATCCAGCCACAAAGTTGTCAGTTCTGCTTGATTTGTTTGAATACTGTACTCGACGACAGCTGTCGGAAACAGTACATTAGAACAGCTGCTATGACAGCTACAAGGGGCTTGGAAGTTTAATTAGGCTCATTGTGACATTGTGCATTTTTCTAAACACGGAACGATCCACAAAAATAAAGAAATTTTGAGTGGGTCTGAACAATGTTTACTTATTGGCACCACCAACTGGTTAACCTCAGTTTGAGTTATATCCTTGGTCTCATAATATCTTTGCTACCAGGCTGATAAGAGGTATAAAAAAATAAATAAACAGGAGGAGCAGTTAGATGCACAAGAAAAGGGGCATTAAAACGGAGAGGAAATGGTGAGGAAGTCACGTCAATAATCTCTTTCAAAGGCTGGCTGGTAGCCAAGGAGGATCTCACAGTGTCTCAGGATTTACTTCCAAAGGAAATGTATTCAGAGGCCCTGAGCCTGGTGCCAACTGCAAACAAAACCACTCATTATGGTCACAGCCCCCTAGAGAAGGGGAGAATGGCTTACTCTCAGCATCCGTGCGGAGGAAGAAAGTGAGGAGCAGCAGCAGCAGCCTGGCTACGTGCACCATCCTGCAGCTTGGCAGCAGCGTGCGCGAGCAGCTTGGAATCACTGCCTCCGGAGCCGCAGCGAGTCTGTCCGATCTGAAATTTCAGCTGGAACACTTTCAGAGCCTGAAAGTGGGGAGGAAGAGAAAAGAAAAGGAAGAAAACACAAAGATGCTTAGATTTCTTACTCTTTCCCCCCTGGTTCCATCACAATCACCATGACAGACACAATCCATTGTAAATACACAATCAATTGTAACTGTCATGCTTTGTATTAGGAAGGAAATAACTTGGTTTGTAAAATGTAGGAGTCTTAGACTATCCGGGTTTGTGTTACGTGGGAGCTCTCGCATTCCCAATTTTAGGCCCTCCTAAAGCCAACCACCTTGACTTTCATTCTTTGCTTATGCCACCTTTTGGGCAAATACCTAAAAAAGGAAATGTCACTTCTTATGAAACATTACGTAAATACATCAGTGCAAAGAAGCACACCAGTGCTATGAGAAAGATTTAAGAGAAGTTCCTCCATGCAGGATAAAAGTCTACTACTGACACAATAATGGAAGCTGCTTTTTTGGCATCAGTTGAAATGACAGGGCTAATTCAACTTCTCCAGGTAAATAGCAGAGGTTAGAATTTTTTACACTAGCATATTTGGCTTCTTCCCTGAAGACACATCAACGTTCAAGTCTAGTTTGGCATCAATAAGTCAAAACAATAGTTAGCATGAGCCTCTTTCATTTAACAGGATTTTTATATGCCTCCTGGGCAAGGGTTTCATTTCCTCAATCTTCTCTGTAAAATCAAAAAGCCACAAACTATTTTTAGAGCACCTACTGTGTGCAAGGCATCAAGAGTGACAGCACAAGGTGTCTCAAGGCAGAAAGATGAGTCAGGTTCTATTATTTTTGTTTCCAGATTAGTAGGGAAAATAAAGCAGGTACACCAGATGATTAGTACAATTTAATAAGTGATTAGCGCCAGGAAGGAAAACCAGATAATGCTGTAAAAGATAGGATCAAGATTGACATCATGGAAATAGTGTCTCAAACTAGGCCTTGAAGTTTAACCAGGATTTTAACAAGATGACGAAAAGGCATTCCAGGAATTCTATGCAAAGGCAGGGCAGTGGGAAAGGAACTTTGGAAAACCTGAGTTTCCTGGTTTGGTTGGAATAGGGCCTCCCAAAGGTCAGCATGCACGGGGCCCCCTGGAAGCCTTCTTAGAACAGATGCGTGAGTACTACCATCAGAGTTCGTGGGTCAGTAGGTCTGTGGTGGGGATCCAATAATTCAATAATTTGGTTTTTTTTTTTTTTTTTGAGACAGTCTCACTCTGTCACCCAGGCTGTAGTGCAGTGGTACAATCACGGTCACTGCAAACGCTGCTTCCCAGGTTCAAGTGGTTCTCCTGTCTCAGCCTCCCAAGTAGCTGAGATTACAGGTGCCCACCACCATGCCTGGGTAATTTTTGTACTTTTAGTAGAGGCAAGGTTTCATGTTAGCCAAGCTGGTCTCAAACTCCTGGCATCAAGTGATCTGCCCGCCTCAGCCTCCCAAAGTGCTAGGATTACAGGGATGAGCCACCACTCTTGGCCTACCAAAGTGCTAGGATTACAGGCCTGGGTCACATATTTGCATAAATTTGCATTTCTACATGTTCCTGGGTGATGCTGATGCTGCCAGTCCAGAGACCACACTCTGAGAACCTGCTGGTTGAAGTCATGGGAAACCATCTTCTATTAGGAAAACCAGAAGATGAAGCAAAAGAAAATGGTTCAGAGTCAGGCGCAGTGGCTTACGCCTGTAATTCCACCACTTTGGGAAGCCGAGGCAGGAGGATCACTTGAGGCCAGGAGTTCAAGACCAGCCTGGCCAACATGGTGAAACTCCGTCTTTACTAAAAACACAAAAAAATTAGCCAGGCGTGGTGGTGCATACCTGTAATCCCAGCTACTCGGGACGCTGAGGCAGGAGAATCACTTGAACCCAGGAGACGGAGGTTTTGGTGAGCCAAGGTTCTGCCACTGCACTCCAGTCTGGGTGACAAGTGAGACTTCGTCTCAAAAAAAAAAAAAAAAGATTCAGCCTATAAAAAAAAATAGGTCACAGAGAGCCTTGGATGGCGATCTAAGTCAAATGGCCTTTATTCAGCAAACTACAAAAAGAGCCATTTAATGTTTTAGAGCAGAGGAACCATGGAACCAGGCTTTGGAAAGATTAACTGACAACTGGATCAGGGACGATTTAGAGAATGCTATTAGGCCACAGCAAGAGTGACAGGTGAGAAGTGACACAGGACTTAAGAGTAATGGTGGTACTGGTGGGAATTAGGAAGGGAGGCAATGACTGGCTCCAAGCAATCATTTGAAGTATAATTCTTCACGTATTAAATAATTGTACCTATAGAACCCTCAATAAATCTAGCACAGCCTCTTATGCAGAGTACACTCTTAATGAAAAATTAAAAAATAAAGAGAGAAGATCACATCCTACTACATCCTCTATCACTGCAGAAAATATCTGAAAATGACTATCAGCATTCATTTGCAAAATGAAACTGCATACCTTTAATTTTTAAAACTGAAATATTTGAAACATATACAAAATTTTTGACAGGAAATACTAGAGATATCCAGAAATAACCTAATCCACTAAAATAACTTGTACTTTAAAAAGAATTATAATGCAGATACCACAGTACGTCTTTTCTGAAACTCAGCTTAAGCATGAGAACAAAAATTGTTTTAAAGATATTATCTTTTTTATTACTATTCATAAGTGGTTTGAATGCAGGGAAGATAAAACTAAAAAGGAGAGGAATCACTCTACCATTCTATTAGATAGTCTCTTTTTTTTTTTTAAACAGTGGGTTGGCATGAAGAAGCAAGTGGTACACTGGAAAACTTCTTGAATCCAGAAGCTGGCCAGCTGTTCCAAATCAGCTATTGTTATCAATCTCCTCTGAAAAACAACTTATCAAGCAGTTCACAGCTATCAGATGTTAAAAATCTCAAAAGTTCCTAGGAAAAGTGCTAAAGGAATCAGCTCTCCCCTCCCCATTCCCCTCCTCCCGCTTTCACTGCTCCCATCCTCATGCCAGCATTTCAAATGACAGCAAAGTCCAGGAGACATCAGTCCTGTCGGACTCAATTTGTGTCTGTGCAAGCGTATCAGAGCCAACTGCTACATAATGACTCCGTGTGATCACAGAGATGGAGACCTATGAATAAGTGATTTGGCTTTTCCTCCTACTCAGCTGAAGTGCATAAGAAGACCAAATTTTTTCAAATGAACCTTCAAATGTTACTCCTGGACTAGCAACAGTGATAGGATCTAGCACTCTAGAAACGAATGCAGCTATAAACATACATATTTATACTTAAATGGGTTGTGCCCAAAGGAGATCAGAGGTGTGAAGATAAAACGTATTCTAAATGTTCACTCTGGCTAATCTCCATTCCTTATCTTGTTTATTACACAGCAACATTGCCAAAAGGGAAATGCTAGCTGCCTATCAGTAAGGTGGAATTTAAATTTAGGTACAACAACTGGAAATGGATTCTTAAGAAAATAATTAAACCAAAAATAAACAGGATAAAAGAATGTTCTAAGTAGTTTCCATTAATCTATAGCAAGGGTTGCTAAGTACTCTGAAAAAAAAAAAAAAAAAGAGCAAGGAGGTTCAGTGATATTAAAAGTACCACGTTTTACCTTACTTACTTCACACATTATTCAGCATTTGTCCAATAGCCTCAGCAGAAGCCAACCCTTTGATTTTTATATGTTCTGCTCCTTCTTTCTTGAGACAGAGTCTCACTCTCTGTCAAGCAGGCTGGAGTGCAGTGGCACAATCTCAGCTCACTGCTACCTCCGCCTCCTCAGTTCAAGCGATTCTCCTGCCTCAGCCTCCTGAGTAGCTGGGATTACAGGTGTGCGCCACCACGCCTGGCTAATTTTTCTATTTTTAGTAGAGGCAGGGCTTCACCGTATTGGTCAGGCTGATCTTGAACTCCTGACCTCGTGATCCGCTCGCCTCGGCCTCCCAACGTGCTGGGATTATAGATGTGAGCCACTGCACCCGGCTGTCTGTCTTTCATCAGCAGGGACATGCAGATAGAACTCAACCATGTAAATGAATCTAAAATACAATTTCAAAAAATTTATAACTCTCTGGTTTCTTATTTCTCATACCACAAAGATCTTATGAAACAATAATTTTGCTGATTTCCAATTAACTGAATATTTGCTTTTGTATATCTGTACATGGGTGGTTGGAGAAACTAACAGTTCAGAGGGCAATACGATGCATATAATATAATTTGAAATGGAACAACAAAGAGCGCACTTGCCTAAAAGCCTTAACAAATCACGGTTTCAAGCGATCACATAAAGTGACATCTATCCAACTCTTTTTCTTCAACTTACCACTGTAACACTTTTCTGTAATAAGTATATTCATACTCAAACCAATATGAATGTTGAAGGATTTGTACTATTTTTTTCAGCTTTCTATACTGTTGATATTTGTTTCTAAATACTGTAATAAAATTTTCTTTAAAAAAAGACAAACTAGGGCCTAGAGTCCCTTAGAAAATGGCAGATTATAGGCTTTGTATGGGAAATGTAGAAAATTAGTCAACATCTTGCCATACCGGAAGCAAGGAAGTTGTCAGAACTACTAGGCTATATTTAAAAAAAAAATCCAAGATGATGAGGTGCCTATCAGCTAAATGTAGGGAAATCTGAGTGACAAAAAGAATAATAACTGCAAAGAACTACAACAAATCACATTATAATCTATGAGTTCATAATTTTAAAAATTTCACTGTTTACTCTATGAGAAAGTTAGAGAACCAAATCATTACTCTGAAAACGGGAACAGAAAAGGAAAGAATTAAGCATTAAAAAAAAAAAAAAAAAAAACTACTGCTGTCACTTAAAACTAGATATCATTGTTTATCTCTGAACATTTTTCATTTTTCTATCATAACAAACCCATCCTCTCAAGTCTAGACATCTCAGAAGCAATATCATAATGATATTTAACCTGAACATACATGCATAAAAGATATGCATTAAGTTGGGGGATGATATGGGAAGGAGTATGTCCCCAAATTACTTCTTTTTATCTACCTCCCAAACCAGGCCTCTGTAAATCAACTGAATGTGGCTTCTAATTATTTAAGAGAAGGATCCATTTGTGCAAACGATGTGCTGGTAGGCCTCTCCAATTTGTAAAACAGACAAAAGCAGGGCTGCTCTGGCTGAAGCCTGAAGGAGGGGAGGGGCCTGGAGCCTACAGCAAACCTGACAGAGGCTTCAGGGGGCACCCCAGGAATTCCCTAGGCCCTCAGTGTCCAGCTACAACACAAGTACATGAAAAGAGAAGAGAACCCAAAAGCAAACTTTCAACATTTCACTGACTTGTGGATTTTCCAAGGGAAGGGAGCCATCTAAATATTTTAACGTGGTATAAAACAAGAATCTTCCAGTACTGACAGATATAACTCTCTTCAGGATAGAAATGTTTTTTATCTGCATTGACCAATAATTGACCACTTTAAACGTAGCTAGTGCGACTGAGGAAGTAAAGTTTTTATCTTACTAAAGTTCAGTTTAAATTTATACAGCCACATGTGGCTAGTGGCTACCCTATTGGACAGCACAGACTACAACTACAGGTTTACAGCACTGAACAGAAAGTCAGTGTTTTTTGGAGGTGTAGACTGAAACAATGAGGTGAGAATTCTGAGTTCTTGTAGTCCTTGGCTTCCCAATAATCAGACACTAAAGATTCACTGTGTTATGTGAGGATACCCATTTAACCTTTGGATCACTCACTAACTGATACGGTTTGACTGTATCCCCACCCAAATCTCATCTTGAATTCTCATGTGTTATGGGAGGGACCCAGTGGGAGATAACTGAATTATAGGGGCAGGGCTTTCCTGTGCTGTTTTCATGATAGTGAATAAGTCTCATGAGATCTGATGATTACGTAAAGGGGAGTTTCCAGGCACAAGCTCTTTTCTCTTGTCTGCTGCCATGTCAGATGTGAGTTTCACCCTCCGCCATGATTGTGAGGCGTCCCCAGCCATGTGGAACTGTAAGTCCATTAAACCTTTTTTTCTTCCCAGTGTCTCAGGTATGTCTTTATCAACAGTGTGAAAGCAGACTAATACACTAACCCATCCATGTCCCTCATCCTGCCAAATAAGAGATTTCATTTTTTAAAAAATTATTTCATAGAATGTAAAGGGAAGATCAGTCTATGACCATACTACCCTGAACACGCCCAATCTCATCTGATCAAGAATGCAAAGGGAAGATCAATAAGTGGTTGAGTATATAACTGGAAAATATCCAAGTAGAAATAGTGTTAATGAATGTTCCTTTAATATTAAAGGAAAAATTATGTTAAAGATGGCGTTTCATACTTCATTGTATTTCTCACTATTTCTGGCAGCAAAGAACTGCCACATTCTATAGACATAAAGGACAAGCATATTTCTAAACATCCTCATGAAATAATTTGTATAGTTGTATAGTTTTTATAAAATGGCCACATTCGATTAATATTAGCGAGGGATACGGGAAACACATTCTTAAATGTATGCAGGGCACCAAAAGCTTTAATGTCAATGACGGAAAATATTACTGAGAAAAGGGGCCACTGAACAAGGTTATTGAATTTAATAAAACTATGAAAAACAACCACAAACCAAGCACCTCTGAATAAAATAGTCAAACCTAAAAATTTAACAAATTATTTGTATGAAACTTGTAACACCTCACAATTATACTCCACATAATCAGCACATCAAATCAAAAACTCCAAATTTTTCTGTTTTGCCCTAAACATGTTTTTATGACAATCAGTTAGGAAAACAACGAGAGGTAGTTTAAGAGCTATTACATATAAACACAAAGTGATAACTCAATCATCTCATTTTTGGCTTAGGCTATGACTTAATATGAAGACCCCAGGGGACTATAAGCACACAATGATTCTTTGAAGAAATCAACTGAATTTTAAGAATACCCGAAGAGTAAAACAATTCCTATCAATATAGACACCTAAAAGATCCCTTATATGCCTAACTCTAATACACAGAGAAAAAAAAAAAGTCAATAGCTATTATTCTGAGCTTTTTCTATAGTTTATGATTCACTTTCCAAATTATTATTGATGCATCCCTGTAAGATTTCAAGTGGCTTTACATTGCAAGCACATATAAATATTAGTTATTTTCAAGGATGGCAAAATGACATTATTAATTTGATTGTTTCTTTCTCCTTTGGGAAGAAAAAAATGAGGTATGCCATGAGAAATGAACAGATAGAAAGGGAAAAAAACCTCATCTCCCTTTATATCTATTGTTCCCCTACAAATAGAACTATAATTCTGATTTGAAAAGAAGGATAGCTTTAGAAAAAGAATCTAAAATTTCTTTCAGTTATTACTGCATGTCATAGCTTCTATCTAGTTTTATGTGATGCCAGTAGAAACTGGCAATGAAACGGTTAAAATACAAGTCTATTCAACATGCTGTTGGAACTCTAATATTTGTTCCTTTCATCCAAAAAGACACTGTAGAAGTGAGAAACAGATCTTTCTCGCAAAGTGTATAGATATGCAATCCAGCCACTTTCCACTCAAACAGAACATGGATTCTATTATTTTAATCTCAGGCATTTCTTTTTTTTTTTTTTTTTTTTTTTTGAGATGAAGTCTCATTCTGTTGCCCAAGCTGGAGTGCAGTGACGTGATCTTGGCTCACTGCAACCTCCACTTCCCAGGTTCAACAGGTTCAAGCGATTCTCCTGCCTCAGCCTCCTGAGTAGCTGGGACTACAGGCACACGTCACCATGCCAAGCTAATTGTTGTATTTTTAGTAGAGACAGGATTTCACTATATTGGCCAGGCTGGTCTCAAACTCCTGATGTCGTGAGTGGCCCATCTCAGCCTCCCAAAGTGCTGGGATTACAGGCGTGAGACACCACGCCTGACCGGGCATTTCTTTTTTTATGTTAAATAATTTATTAGGATATTTTGTTCAACCAATCAAAAGAAGTAATTAATATGCCCTTGATTAAGAGGTCTAGACAAGACATTTTCATGCTAGGAATATCACCATAAGCCTAATTTATCATGAAGCGATTATGCACCTGTTCCAAAATTTCATATTATTCCCTATATTTCACTTTTAATAACCTATATACATCAAGCTATAAGACATTAGTTATGACCAATAAACT